>NW_009734429.1:57964-76032 GCF_000703405.1 Apaloderma vittatum | reverse complement strand
GGCCGGCCCAGCCCTAACCCACGACACTGCAATAGTCAGCTCAAATCCAATGAATTTATATATAAAACTAGGGTTGTGGGGTTTTTTTTTGCCACATGCATCACTTCATTTTTTTACAGTGTCTTTTCACTATTTTAGATCTCAGTCAGTTTTGTAAAGGCTATTCTGTAATTCTTCATAGTTGTAACTCTTCTGAATAACTTATTCTAATTAACTTAGTATCAGCAGTAAATTTGAGTAGAATAATATAGGAAAACACCCTAAAATGCTCATACAGCCTTGGCAGCAGGGAAAAAAAACAAGGCCAGATTCCTGTGTAGGTTCATGGGTGGTCAGAGAGTCCCAGGCCCTGAGAACCTGGCAGTGTGCAGGACAGGGGAGGCAGAAGCTGAGTAAGAGGGAACATTTTGTCCTGCAGGGCCATCAAAAGTGGAAATTGAACTATAAGAAGTCCACAGATTCTAGCAAAGAAATCCCAGTCTTCTACTCCTGACCTGATCTCTTGTCTCATCAAGTCCTGCAGCACATGTACAAGCTGTGATTCAGCTTTTGACTTCTCACTGCCTTCTAGAAAAGCACACAATGCCGACTCTACTCAGTAATCACACATACCTGAATAAATCTTTTCCTCACCAATCCAAGTCCAGGAGCCTCCAAATTTCCCAAATTCTTGTACATTCCTTCATACATTTCCTTAAGCTTATTTTTATTTCTCTGAGACTTTACCAACTCGTTTCTGACATCCTCGACCCAATCCTGCAAACAGAATGCAACAGATGAGTATTGAGTAAAAGTTTACTGACCTTTGCTTTTCAGTAATCTGCTCAGATTGCATTTGGGTTACTGTATTTACTAATAGTCAATTAATGTGTCTTTTGACAACCAGAAGAGCAATAAAAAGGCTATGAAAATATTTTCCTTTCATACTGTCTCTCAATAAAGTATTTCTACTTTAACAAGATAATTACGTTTACTAGCATAGTGTCTAGCACAAACTAAGAAAGCCTCTGTGGATGCAGGAGTGGTACCAAACATGAGATGAGACTCCTTTGAACAACAGAGTCAGAAAGAACATAGAGAAGCCCAGCAGAGAGCAGGGAAAGGGCATAAGAACATGAGTAGCCAGAAATTAGAGATGGCCACAAACGATAATTCTGTAACAGTTTCAGAACGATTAAGGAAGACTGACTCCAGAGCAGGGCAGGGCAGGGCAGGGACCCTCAAGGAGAAAGCTGAGAACTGCCTGTGCCAAACAGTCAGCTGGCAAAGAGAGGGAGACCATCACCAGTGAAAGCTGCTGCCAGCACCCCAACATCACGAGTTGATTCTGGCTTGAACCTCTTCTTGCTGCTGTGGTGTCAACCGAACTGTGTCAGGCTGCACCGAGCACCCTCTTTCCTAAACAGAGGGTGAGGAATGAAGGGGAAGGGGATTGAGGGGTATGAGATAAAAAAAACCCCACCAACAAAAACCACTTTACCTTAAAAAGCATTACGGGATTAGAGAGCTGCTCCAGGGAACGAACAAAATCTTCAACTACTCCTCCTCTGTCCAATTTATTCTTGATCCTTTAACAGAAAAAATAGCACATCGCAACGCAACAGGAACTACCATCACCACCTAGCCTGAGGATAAACACTGATCCAGATTGCTTATTATATTCAAGAATCTGTTAAAATAATAGAGGGATAGGTAGGCAGGACTCCCTCAGAATTACCTTTTCAGTTGCATGACTGTTAATATATTGACCGTCCCTACCGTGCAGCTCCCAATTTTTTAATTAGATGTTTCACTATGAAAATAGGAGCTTGGTGGGGGAGTGGAAAGAATACTTGCAACAGAAATGGGCATTAATCAGACAGCTATTGAAGGGTGACACAGTTTGTGAAGCACAAGACTTTATCTTCTTATTTTAAGCAAAGAAATTCAGCACCTGTATCAGAGATTAGGAAAGAAGGCAAAAAGACACCTACAATTCTATTAGTGGTTCTACAGCACTGTGTGACTTTTGTCTGGAGACTAACTCCGGTTTTATTGCATGGCAAAATGGGCAAGGGAGGGCTTGTAGAGGCAGGGGCATGCTGCACACTGAATAAGCAGAGAGGAACACAACCAAGAGCTATCATTCCCCAAGATAATGTGCATCCATTTCAGTGTCCCTCTCTGAAGTCTCCTAGGTGCATCTATTCTATCTAAACGCATCTTCTTTCTCTTGGTTTTAGAAAGATTGTAATGTCCAAGTAAGCCTCACCTTCATCTCTGATGGATACTGGCTCTTACTGCTGTGAAGTCTACTACAGTAAGAGCTTAATTATGCACCAGATTTCCCTTCTATCTCAGCAGAGCAGAAGGAAGAAGCAACTTTGACTACCACAGAACTACAAGGAGAAAGGGTTTGCCTCTCTGGGACTTTTTGGTTTATCTTTGAAAAATTTTAACTTCCCACACCCTGGGGACTGTATGTACTTAACACTTCAGAAAGTACTCAGGCCACCAACCTGAGCGTGTCCAATACTAAGAGAGCTTATGTATCAGTTTTCCCTGTGCTTCTAAATGAAAACACATTGTGCATGGGAATACCCTCTAACGTTTCCCATGCCCCTTAAAGAAAAGAGTTTGTTTAGGAAAAATAAATAAATCTCTCCACTCCTGAATAAAAAACATACAAAAGAGCTACTCTGATTGCAAAGTCACCTTTCTACAAACTCCTTGTTCTTACAACCAGCTGCAGTATCTTTGAAACAGTAGCTTTCACTGCTGATCATGAAAGGGTAGACGATTGCCTGGGGATAGGTATTTGCGATCTCTTCAACAGTATGTTGCACGGCTATAGCTTCATTCTTGTCAAGTAGTGCCATCATCTGGCTGATCCAACCGATGAACTGCCAACAGGGAACCGAAGAAAGCTGTAAAAACACAGATATTGCTTTCAATTTCAGTCCTCCTCAAAAACACCAAACATGGCAAACAAACAAAACAGCTCCGTGGCCCAGCCTGACAGACAGAAACACATGGAAAGGAAATAGAAAGCGTGAAACAGAGATTTCATTACTATCACTATTACTATTATTATTACTACTGCCACCACCACTTCTGCGGCTTAACAGGTTTTCCATTATAAAGATTTGCAGTTTGCTGATCCAAGATGAGGTTTTATAGTCAAAATTGTGTTTTGCTTTCTTTTTTCTGGATGCAATACAATAAATACAAACAACTCAAAAATCTGAAGGGACAGTTCAAACACCATTGGTGTTGAAGTCTTGATTGGAGCAAAAAAATGCCAGGAAGGGGAAACACTGGAACTCCTACCACAGTTTTGCCCTTCTTTCAACTTTAAACAGGTTTGGGTTTGCTGCAGATACTAATTTCGGCAAAGCACTCCCCCCATATACTTCATGCTCACTTCCTTGCAAAAACTGTATCACCATTGAAAGCAGTACCACAACCTATTTTCTTGTGATAGCCAGAGGTCAGTCTCTTGACTCCTTTCCTTCAGTCTCATCCCTTCCCACTTTTTTAATGAAGTTTAAGATTGCATTGTCAGTATTTATCTCACAGAAAGACAGAGGAGAGGACAAAGAACTCATTTTCTGGATGAGATTTGCCAGATGAACTAGGTGTCAGGTTCTGTTTGAACCGTCAGAGTTTCACTGTGGCCACACCCTGCGCACCTCAGACGTTTTTTGCTACTTTCTCAGTTTCTTTGGATAACTAAGCTGTGTTTGCATCTCTCTTGGGTTCCTCCTCTGACAGGGCTTGGCCTTCTGCGGGCACCAGCACAATGTCACGGGCTCGGGAAGTCGGGCAGGCCAAGGCAGGAGCAGGCATGAGTCAGAGAAGAGTCCTCCGCTTATCTGTCCCACAAGAGCAGGGAAGGCAGCGAGGCTCGCGGCACCCTGCCACACGACGGCAACAGAGGGACCGGTCGCAGAACGGAGGAAGAAACCACAGTAATCTCTGAAGTGAAGCAGGACAGGGAGAGGTGGGAGACGTGGAAAACAAGTCTGGAAAAGCTGCTGGCTTCCTGCATACAGGAAACTCAGCCTATAGGAATAAGCTATGTTCCTCACCCCAATACTAACCACCTTTATCAGCTCAACTTTGATTGTTCCGAAGGAAAAAAACCCAAACAAACCACAATATAGTTTTTCTTCAGGAGCTCTCTAATTGACATTTGGAATCAGAATAATGATTAAAAAAGTTAAACTTTTAAGAAAAAACTTTCTGTCCATATGAATTAGACTTGGCAAGTTAGAGAAGAGACAAGGAACAATGATGGGATAAAATTTATCTGATTTACCTGAAGCACAACTTACCAGTCTAACCTCTCTATCCATCCAACCTCCACCCCCCCCTTTTAAATTAGATTTATAGCAACATGCGCTGCCAGGAAAATGGAAGCAACTAACCTCTCGTGTCACTAGACCCAATGTCTCTGCTGGATATCTTTCAATTATTTGCAGCAGTCTAGGAAATCTCAGCCTGGCTTCTCTGGAGTTCAGTTTTAAAGCTTTTATCATTTTCTCCACCACAATAGCTGGGAATAGCTGCAGATCTGCAGTGTTAATTTCTGCCAACAGACATTAAACAAGAATTATCAGAAACACCATCACTTGTTCCATGTCTTTGATCATCTGGAACATTCATCTTTACAATTCAGTATTTTTTTTTCCTCTCAGTGTATTTTGTGTTTTTACTTTGTTCTCCTTCCCATCTGTTTGAACTGCACACATCTGCAACACATGTACTTGGGGGACTGTAAGGATTAGCTTTATCAGGAAGCTGCATCACCGCTGGTATCTTGGCTGCTTTAAATACAGCACTGCTGTGGTCTGGGAAGGAACAAGGGAAGCATCTGCTGGATGTGACACATTTCTCACAAGTGAGAGGGAGACTACGAGCGATTCACTAGTTAGCAGTAATAGTGTGGGGGGGGAGGAATAAAAACACTGTTGAACTGGAGGACAAACTGTTCCATTTAAACGCAAGCTGTGGTTCTCAGAGAGATCTCCTGGGTATCACAAAAGCTCGTGTAACAAAGATAAATCTGCCTCGGGCTCTTAGGAGTAAACCTGACTAACCAAGGCAGCCTTCCTCTTCCCTGCGCAGATGGTGGTCACAGAAATTGACCAAAGTCATGTAGGCTTCGGTAACTCCCAGCACATCCACGTGTTCCATGGAATGAGACTGCACCTCCTCTTCGGACTTCCTCGCGGCACTGCTGAAACACTGAAAAGCCTTCTTGTTCAGAGCCGCTAATACCTGAAATTCACCCACAAGAGGGGAAAAAAACCCAAACGACACGTTAGCAAGTGGCATTCAACAATTCTTTCTGAAACCAGAGCTTGGCTGCAAATCTTGAGGAGACAGAACTTTAGCTATATTAGATGTTTTGGGCAGCTGATCAAAAGGAAAAAAAATTAGGATGTTATTTCTAGCAGTAATTTCCAGACTTTTCATTTCCGTAACTTTCAGTGGAAGAATATAAAACACAGATTTAACATAAATTGCTCTTTGAACACATTATATGGAATTTTTAGAACGGCAAAAAAGGTAATTTTAGTAGAGTTTTTGCAGTTAAGAGAAAACATAAATAAAGTTATTTTTCCTATTGAGACATATCAGCAACATCTGCATAACACCTATACTTAAAATTTGTGTTAAAAAAGCATGCAAACTATTTCAAATCTGATGTCTTTTCCTCTGTTATAAAGATAATCGCATTAATCACGTTTCTAATGCAGCTCATGCAAGGAAGGATTTGATAAGAACCTTTACAATTGAATGTTTATAAACCAAGTACATACGTTCTCATATTGCTAACAAGCTTATCAACCTCAGACATTGCAGCTATTGTAGTTATTAAACAATAGACGAAGTTCCTGCAGAAAAAGTTGGAACATCTGAAAAACACTCTAAGTGAATTTAAATAGTTTGGATTTCAGGTAGGTAGAGGGGAAACTACCAGGGTCAGAGTACCGCTTAGTACTAAGCTAAAATAAGGCTAAGTTTCTTAATCTCATAGAAATAGCTGGTGTCTTGGTCTGGCTCATCTGACATAGAAGAACTTTTATGCTCATCTTTTAGATTTAAGAGGAATGCTCTTAGTAATTTGCTAATAAAAGAAGCTGAAGTTTTTGCTCAAGTTTATAAACAATCGAAAATTTACCATCTTTTTCTGCAGGAATTTCTTTATTATCTGCTTTTTTTTTAACAACCATAAAAACACAAATTAAGAATAATGTTTTGCTGTTTTATACTGATATGGTCCATATCTAAGGGTCAGCAGCGGTACTTTAAATTGAACAGACAATTCAGTGACACAGTTCCTAGTACAACTGACAGCGTAAGTGATTTCAGATGCAGCACACAGTCTGTCACCGTATTCTTCAAATACACATCATCCCAAAATAGGCAAGGATGACCTGCATATTTCTGTCTCAAAAACCCCTCTCCCCATTATCACTAGAATCATTCAGGTAAAATAAGCGTATCGGTATCACTATCAACATTATAAAGATCTCTTAATGAAATTCTTTGAGCATCATGTTCCCAAGCCTTGTCTTGCCACTGTGCATGCAGGTCTTAAGACCATGTCTTTCTCCTCCACACAAAACGCAGGAACAGAGAAACACAAGAGCACTCTCCCAGTTAAAAAGGCTACAGTGGTCCAGAAATCCAGGACAGCAAAACCTAGAAATAAACAGCAACCATAAATTATTTTTGCCCTTTCCCCTCTCATTTACCTTTTCAGGACTCTCAAGACTTTCTCCTGACAGGACTGATACTTTTTCAGCCTTGCTTTCCTCGATTTGTTCAAGGCATCTTGGATCCTGACTAAGAGCATTAGCCATGATGTGGTACGTGCTACCCAGAAGGAGATACTGGTTTCGGAAGATCATTATGCTCTTGCTAAGGTAGTCAGATTTGGTATCTTCTGTTGGAATTAAAAAATGAAGCTGGTAATTTGACAACAAAGCAGCTGTGTATAATAAACAATGTGAAGTAAAAAGAAGGCTGTTACCAAGGAGAGAGATGGTTTTTAGCACTGAGAGCAGGCGT
The DNA here is from genome assembly GCF_000703405.1 of Apaloderma vittatum. Classification (NCBI taxonomy): domain Eukaryota; kingdom Metazoa; phylum Chordata; class Aves; order Trogoniformes; family Trogonidae; genus Apaloderma; species Apaloderma vittatum. Next base: position 68,970 of record NW_009734429.1, on the reverse strand, counting down.
TCAGGACAGCTCTGGTTCCGGCTGCAACTATGCATAAAGCGGCAATAGGCGTAATTCCACCTCACCAGCCAGTCTTCCCTCGTTTTGGTTTCTTTGTGCAGGTCTTTCAGAAGTTTCTTGGCAACTGAGAAGCTGTTCTGTATTCAGATTAAGACAGAATTTTCAGATAATATAACTGAAAAGGACCTAAAACTTTTCTGCAATCAAATTAAAGGATGAGCAGATTTAGGTAATACAAGTAAAGAAGAGAGGTCCACTGCTTGTCAGGTCTCATATTCAAAACAAGATTTGTGCTAATGGCGAAATTTGAAAAGAAAAAGAAAAGAATGGAGGTTTGACTGAGGAATTTGAAATAATTCTATCTGCATGACTAAACAGGCATTAACTGTTCTGCAGTATAAACACATATTGAGAATGTAACTTGGTTTATAATATCATTAAGCAAATCGCTTATGTTTGTATTTTGAAGAAAAGTTTTATACAAGTAACATTAAAGGAAATCGTATTTTTCATAAAATATGAGTGTATAGTCAACATAACCCTAACATTATATTTGGTTATTACAGTAATTAAAATAAACTCTTGTCACTGATTGCAGATTTCTCCAGCATCTCAGGTGAGGGAGATCTTGACTTAAATATTATTCATCTTGTCTCAAGCTTGAAACACCAAAGGCCCATCATCAAAGAAGGCTATGTTTCAGTCATTTTAACAGCCTGATCCCAAACAAAATTCCTAGTCACTTAGTTTTAGTTTTTTATGTAAGTGTTAACCTAATAGCATTAATGAAAACAGTAAAAAATAATAATATCAAAAAGTTTCATCATTACTAACAGAAGTAAATTATATTGATTCAATATGAATTTGATTTTTTTTCTTGTACAGAACATATTATTTGTAAATGAGAAAGCATAATGTTTGGTTGCAAGCATCCCTTCCACTAAAGACTGAAGCATTTCAGACACTTTATTTATCTGCTCTTTAAAGTGTCAGAAACCATCTGTGGATCAAAGGGGCCTTCAGGCACATTTCCAGTAATGACAAATTACCATCAAGTTTGTAATTAACGTTTATTCATTTGTTTTCTTTTGCTGTGGAACTGACTTCCTTGAGCTTTCCAAATGTCCTGGACAGCAAGTCAAAAAGAGAAAAGGTCTGCCCTGGCAAAAAAGTGCCCAAGATCACCTAAGGTGTTATCCAGCTGTAGTTCCTATGTATTTCTGACAAAACAGGAAGCTATCAGACAGTACAGTCACCTGTTTCCTGGCACTTTCTATCATTTTAATTTTCATGTTAAATTTGCAGCTTTTAATCATTGAGCAGATGTCTTCACCCTCTTGATCCACTTCCATTTGGTCACCAGTACCGTGTTCTTCATCCACCTCCATGCTATCATTGGCTTGATCACAGAAAAGTTTCTCCTGCAGTTTGTCAAGAAAGAAACACCTGCACAATGACAACAGGAGTACAGATCACTCCGGTGTGCATCCAAGGGAACAAACATTCAAAAGCGTTGATCTGCCTGACAGTGAACAAAGCTAAGAAAAAATGGCAAGCTAGAGCCATGACCCCTAGCCAGGGCTAAAGTCTAGCTCCAGAGTAGTCACCAGTCTCGAAAGTCGTACCCAGGGACAAGATGACCTTGAGAGCATTCCAGGATCTTGAACTGATGAGATTAAGTACTAGAAAACATCCAGAATAGACTGGGTTTTTTGATAGTTTGTTCTTTTAAAACCGTAGCTACAACCTTTAAGTTTGCCAAGTCACAACTTGCATTCCAACTTGACAGAAGTGCAAACAAACAGAAGTTTCCATTTTACAGTGTGCCAGGCTGTATTTTATGTCAACCTGCAATTCAAATGTGTATCACACCAACACATGTAAACATTGAAATCTGTGTTGCAGAGAAGACAAGCAACCACAGTCAACTTTGGAAAGGGAATTGCCACGAATCAATACTAAATCCTTTTCATTCTACAATGAGTCCTACTGAATTTAATAGCATCTCTGATTATGTACATTATTATTCAATGTAGAGAACAGCACTGCAGTCTGGAGTGGGACTTGGCATATCCTTTATCACTAATGTAAGATGAAATAAATGGGATTAAGACACTGACAACCCCTCAAGTCATAAATGTTTTGAGACTTTGTAAAGGAGTAAAGCCTTACCATGTATTCTGCCTAATATTTAACTGCAATAAGCAATTGCATATCCATGCTTTCCTGACACCAAGAGATAAAAATTAAATTACAGAGCACAGTGGGTATCAGCAGGGCTGTTGAAGAAGTCCCCCAGGAAAGGAAAAAGAATCTAGATTTCCACTGGAAGAACGGATTGTGATGAACACAGATGCCACAGGGAGGACAGAAAACTCTCAAATTAGAAGAAACATTCCAGCTTCTTCTGAGCTAATCCAAAGGAGTCTCCAGAGAGTCTTTGTTCTTTCTAGCAACAGTTGCAGAGCAGAAGTCCCTAATTACAGCACTGATCATTAACTTTCCTATAAACATGTAACCACTGATAGTGACAGGGTTGGGCTTATTTTGTACACTCCCTAACTTTGCAACTGGCTACAGCGTAGGCAAGTATCTTTATCCATAACAGTCTGGCCTTTTGGGTGGTGTTTCATTGAGCTGAACGCAGCTAACCTGCTCAATTACAAGTGGATGCCTGTAAGGGTTGCTGAAGTGGGCTAGCTTGCACAGTGCATGTAATCACTGATTCAAGAAAATACCTAAACTAACAGTAATTTTTCCCCATCAAAATATAGCTTGTTCCTTGGTTATTTCTCAACCTCCTTATGCTCCTCACCACAAGCTTAAGTCACATGAAAAACAGTTACACTGATAAAGCTACTACAACATTAATACACACTGGATCAGCAAACCACCCCCCCATATGAAAACAAGCAGCATTAGAAAAAGCACCTCTTAGAACTCAATAAGCAGACAGAACTAAAGCTAACCCAAGAATGTAATTTTACCGATTGGTAATGATATCATCCCAGATGTTCATAGGATCCAGTTTAGCATCTGGATATCTGCTTGTCCAAATTCTGAGAAGTCTCTTAAGGGAGGCCTGTGAAGCTAAGTTACCTAGAAATCAATTAAGAATATTTTAAATGTAGCTAAATCCAAGCAGCGCGAAAAAGGTCTAAACTGCAGTCTAACATGTAAACCAGAAAACTGCAACAGAATAATCCACTTGCATTTCTGTGCTTGCATTAAATACACTACATGGTGATCATACTGCTTTTGTTTATTGCTGAAACATGGGAGATTCAGTAAGGATATCTATGTATCCAGCGATCACCAGTAGGCACCTTTCCATATAGGAATATGCTACAATATAGTGGAACTGTTAATTAAATTTAATATATAATTTGGTTTACACACATAAATTTGTATTTCATGCCTACCACAGTAGCTATAAATTATATACCACACTCACTTTTTATCGCTGCTAACCACTATTTGCTATCAAAAGTCACCACAACAAAAATCTTAGTTTAAAACTATTAATTACACTTTTAAAAGCAATACTTAACTCTTATCACCATAGCTAGAAAAATAAAACTTTGCAATGGAACACAGAATTATCTTCAAGCCTATCTTACACAACTGCAGTAGTTTTAACTGTCAAGAAGACACTTCCAGATCTACGCTCCTTTCAACAGTTAAAGTGGAAGTTAAAGTTCAGTGGAAACAGAAATTCGAAGTTCAGCAAACCATAATTAGTTAACACATGAAAGGCAAATCACTTAAGAAAAAAAAATCTTTACTTCTCTTGGTCATAAAATTGATGAAATCCTGTATTTCTGTCAAAGCTTGTATGGACTGCAGTTTGGTCATTCGACTTTGATATAACAAAGTATCAATACTGGAATAGCTCTGAAAAGAAAGTGAGACAATGAAAGATTTCATATATGGAATTTACTGCATGATTCTACTCAGTGCTCTACAAACAACTGATACTACGTGGCTATATATCATGCTCTATAATCCAACCTTTTACAAGTAATTTAATAGTCTGTAATCTGACAGCAACTCTGTTTTTGGAAAGCATAGAGGCACAATCTAGCTGCAATTCCTATCCTAGGTTTTAGGATACTCTCTTTTCAAGTTCATTCTGGGGACAAGAGATTTCTGAAAAGATGAATGAAATAAAACGGCTATTAATCTGCACAGACAGTTACTCTGAAAAATTTCTAAGAGATGAAATCAACAAAATAAAACATGAAAATAGGAGGGTGCTCTCCACTGGCTGGCTCACCTCTTGTCATTATAAGCAGTGAATTCAAAGTTTTTTCCTATCATTGGAAAGCACCCAGATTTCACTGTATTTGGGCAAGTGTTTTTCTCCAGAGTATAATCTAGCATCAATAACAGCACCAATGGTTTCACTGTTCCATGAGTTTACACAGAAAAATCTGACCAGTGATAGCAAAGACTCTTACCTGCATGAAGATCTGCAAGCTATTGCTTATGTAATATTTGGCTCTGTCAAAATCATCTTGCAGGATGTAAAGGAGACTAAGCTCTTGGCTGTAATGCATTTCTATAATGGCTTTCTTCTGCTCTGTCTTCATCGCCTCATCAATAAAAGTTAGCAAAGTCTGGTCATTTTCCCCACTGAGCAGTAACTTCAACTTACTGCGTATTATATAGGGCAGATAGGTCTCCTACAAGGTGAAAATAAGGTCTTTATTTCTAGGAATAGAATATTAGATGATAGTTTTTTTTGTTATTAGTGGCAGATCAAATAAATATAAGAATATCTTGAACGGTTCTTGGATAAGTTTTCCCTTTAGACAAACTCCAATTTGCCAACAAATCACAGCAGCCTTTTCTGATAGGCTCAACAAGTTGTTAGCAAATTCTACCAGTTTCAAAAACAGTGGTTTGGTAACTCTTAAAATATAAACCAAATAAAACTGATAAAAGCAAGAAAAACACTGCAAGAAGAAAAAGATGGTGATAAAGCTGGTCCTACATGAGCAGTCATAGACTGAGTCTAAAAATTAAACATCATAAAACCAGCAGAAGTAATTGCTTCAACTATTTTATGTATCAGACTCTGCTAATTTCCATAATAAAGTAACCCAAATAATGCAATTGATTTCCACCCACAGTCACATTACTGTAGGATATCCCTGCAAAGATAAAAACAGTACAGTATCAATGAAGTGATTTCTAAAAACCTGAAAAAATGGATCAGTCCACGTTTTGCTTAGGTCTGGAGGCTTTCCACTATCAATATTAATGGTAGCACAATACTCCAGAGACTTCCACTCTGTGAGGTGGTCATAGCATTCCAGAGATGCAAGTTCCCAGAAGTCCTTCTCCGCTTCTGTTGGCTCTCCATCTTGCCAGTCTTCTTTAGAGAGTGCCTAGGGAATGAATTTGAGGGGGAGGAAGGTTCTCAGCTGGAATCTAACACTGGTTTCAATTCTAAGTCATCGGAAAATAGATTTAGATTGGATCTCAGGAAAAACATCTTCAGTACGAGGGTGGCAAGACTCTGGAGCAAATTGTCCAGAGAAGCTATGGATGCTCCCTGCCTGGAGGTGTTCAAGGCCAGGTTTGATAAGGCCTTGAGTATCCTGGTCTAGTTGAGGGGTGTCCCTGCCCATGGCAGGGAGGTTGGATTAGATGGCCTGTAGGGTCCCTTCCAACCTAAGCCACTCTATGATTCTATGATTCTGTTCTATGAAACTTAGTCATAATTCATTGTCTCATAAAAATATCTGTCCATTTACCAGAACATGATAAAAACATTAAACACAAAAAAGTCAAGCTTGTCAGTATTTACATATAAACTTATATCAGGTAGCATCTTTAGTAAATTCACATTTTTAAAGAGCAAATGCTTTGGAAGAAAGTCAAAGAGATACTTCTTCATTTTTACCCACTATAACTCAGATTTTCTTTGTCATGAACACATGCAGTTTGCTCTCTTGAGGTGGCAGTGCACCCCCGGTGTTTTACTTGTCTGCCTAGGCGATTGCACATGTGAAGCTCTGTAAAAAACAGTAAAATGTATCTTACTGCTCTGTTATGACTGCTTATCTGCTCCCATGTCTCTACAAACCGAATTACCAATCAAACAAAACACAAGGCCACTGTAAACAATACGCTGCTTCTCAAAATGTTTAATTTTGGCTTATTGGTTTTAAGTCACAAGAGACTTATAAAAACCCAATCCTGTTGCCATTTTACCTCATCATAGTATTTAGCTGCTTCAGCATAATCACTCCTTGCTTCTGCCAACAATGCTTTCTGTGTAATTTCCTTAGTGCCAATCTTACCACTGAAAATGCCACGAAGGACATCATAATCTCCAAGAGATCTGTAGAGCCTGGTAAAATTGAAAAGGGAAATCTTTTAATTAGTTGAACAGAACTATACCAATGCAAAACCAAGCTGTTTAAAACAATAATAATTTAATAAGCAGTAGTACTACTGCCTTGTAATAGCATATTTTAAAAAATATTTCTTAAATAAGATCATAAATATGTATTTAACTAGATATACTTCATCTTGTAGGGTAATACCAGAACTGTGAAAACTCCTGCAGTTGAAAAGCTACGAACAAGATGTTTTCAGCAGTCTGAATGCATCATCAGAGTGCACAGCTGTTAAGTCTAACTGAAAGACAGTAATTAACTGACAAGAAATTAAAAGCATATCTAATTCTAAGGGAGGGAAAGACTGAAAAAAGAAAACCCATAAGCCATGAAGGCAGAGTTCTTCACAAGGGAAACCTAAATGGGAGTAAATTGTCTCAAATAAGAATTTACTTAGCAAGCTCAATCCATCTGATCACATCTCGGGGAAGCTCTGTCCTCCCGCGCATCCGCTTGGACGGTGGCTCCTCTGCCGGGGACAGAGCCATCAGGGCGTGCTCCAGCAGAAGGATGCCCACGGGCTGCTGTAAACTCGCAAGGCAGCTCGCGCTGACATTAGCTGAATCCAGTTCTAGGAGCTCTCTGTGCTGGTAACTCATTTCCTATACAATAAAACAAAACAACAGGTGTCTAACTTGGTCTAAAATTACGCTGATAGTTACCTTTTACAGATCACCTATTTGGTACCCCTTTCTTACAGTGCAAGCTTTGGAAATAAGCCATTAAATCTTCACAAGATCCCAACTCTGGGAAAACTGGAATGTTTTCCTTCTGTGCTGTTGCTCTTTAGATGGAATGAAACTGTCACAGCACTGAGTTTTAGGACAAAAATTAAAGTTTGATTCTTGCAATACAGTATGTTTAAGAATACTAAGTGACAAAAAAAAAATAAAATCACTGTTTGGAAATTGCAACAGGAGATTGTGAGAACCACCAAACTATACTTGTTTGATAAACGGCAACCACCTCAAAATCTGCAGAACAGGCATCTGGCATAAGCAAGGTCATTGTGCAGTTTGTATAGTTGAGATTCTCACACCAATAAACTTGTACTCAATAAAAAAGAAAAAGAACAGCTTCTCGTAGCTTCCTGAGTTACAGATGAGGTGGATGCAAATAAGCTGTTGGCATATGCTTCACCTGCTATTCAGGCAATTACAGCTAATAGTTTCTGTCAAAGCTGCACATGTGCTCCAGACACTCCTATGTACAGGGACACTCCTTGATCACCAAGTTTTAGGGGTTACATCAGGAGCACAGTGTCAACAGCACAACCTAAAACATCAGAAAAGCTTTGCTAAGGTAGGACCAATAGCTCTTTCTCAGCAGAGAGAAAAAGTCTAAGAACAGTGGAAATATAACAGTATGTACAGAGAATGAATACCCTCCCAAATTCACAATTAACATTGTCCCATATCAAAGGAGAATATCTTTCTAATTAGTGCATTTTGGTGACTATTTGATCACTCATATTCTGAAAGCAGAGGGACTGTTCCTTGCTCTGTATGCAATGTGTTCTGTCTTTACTTGTATCACATATTCAAAGATTAGGACAAATGGCACCCAAGCTGGCCTGAAAATACTTAAAAGGCAAATATATATTCTGCAGAGGCCAGGTATCTCTGTGAAGTCTATGTTATTCTTTGTCATGGAGTTAACTTATTAGTACTTCAGCTGCTTTTTAGTCTGTCCTGAAAGCTAATCCCAGAGTCTCAGAGTCAATTTTAAGATTATACCTGTAGAGAAAATCAGCTCTTTTCATTGCCAAGTTATTCTCCTGATGCGATTTGAACCTGTAGAAGACTAGAAAGCCAAACAGCCAGATGGAAAGAGCAGTGAAGCAGGAAGCCTTCCTGAAACAAGCCAGTATTTATTATACTGTCGGTATATAGGAAACAGAAGCTTATTTCCAAATGGTCGAGCCATTAGGACAGCCTTTGTGAGCCAAATGACAGCCTCTGCACTGTGTGCTCTTGCTCACCCTCTCCCAGCTCTGTCTCCTGCTCGGTGTGAACTCTATTTATTCCCTGTTGGGCAAAAGACATCCTCTCACTGTTAGGCAGGAGGCTCAAATACACAGGCTAGGGCTTGCCCTGTGCTGCTGTTCTTTTGTTATTAAATGGGGATGGCAGCAAGATGGCCTTGTTGCTCTTCAAAAGACCTAATTTTGTTTTGACTAATTTTAACATACTATGTTTTGAGTCTTCATTTCACATCCATTCAGACAAAAAAAACCAGTCTAACATCATAGTGTTATTAATAGGGTCTAACAGACAGCATAATTCAACACAAAGAATAATATCAAGACAAAAGAATCAACAAATGCAGTGTCAAGAGAGAATATCAACAGATAGCTATTGTGAGACGCTGGCTCAAAAACGATCAAGACAGTCCAGAAAAATCCCCAAAGCATTCGACCTTTTATGCAGCTGCACAGAAAAAAGTAAACAAGAAGTTACATTTCTTCAGATGTGTAAATGCAAGTACTAAGAAGCAAAGTGTGTCACTATTTAAAAAGCTAGTCCAAAAGAGACATTTCTTCTATATTATGAATGACATCTACAGTCACAAGGTATTTCAATTTCCACAACAAAAAGAAGCCATTACCTGCCACTCAAAAAAAGATTATTTTGAGAGTTACAAATCAAATGTAACATGAAAATCAACACAGTTGACAAGAAATATTAAATAACTTTTTAACTCTCTGAAAACTGGGGTAGAAGATGAAGTTCACAACCTACTCCAGGTCAGTATATTCTAGCAGAAAGGCTTGTGTTTCCTTTCCAGGGCACCCACTCACCCTCTGGTGGGAGTGAGTCTCTCCCTCATAACTGAAAATCCCCAGATTACTGGAGTGCCCCAGTTACTTCAGCGGACTCATTTGAAAAAATAAATAAGACACTAATGACCAACAGTCTGACAGCTACTGATATGCTCAAGACATCAAAGTATTCCTCAGTGAGCACTTCCCAGAAACAGGAAGATAAGCGCATGACACCCACGTACCCTTTCGATTGTTCTTATGGCTTTCATTTAAAATCAAGTCTCTTGTTACTGATAACAAAACTTTAAAGAGTGACTGAAGCTCTATAGATCAGAAATAGTAAAAACCTTGAAAAAATCACTTTCAGAGGCACGAACTACCTTGTTCACCTTAACAAGAGTCACTTGCAACCCATTTGCATAACGATTCTCTTTCTATCTCTGTCATCTCTGTCTAAATTTCAACAACAGTATTTAACCTTCACTACCACTGGTTTTATTACAGATTCAAAGACAGATATTCAGTTACTTTTATGACACATAGTAGGATTTACCTGGATGCATGCAATGAATGGTGGAAAGTAAGACATGCTCATACTCAGGAAATCATTGAAGTAATTCAGCAGCTTCTGGATGATGGCTTTTTTCTCAGAAGGAGTTTTAGATTTTTCTACCTCATGAAAAATTCCACCAAACAAACTGCTGAAAAGTTGCTTGGCAAATGTTGGATCTCTCTGTAAATTACAATAAAAAGCAATAAGGCAACCGAATTTTGCTGTGACACAACAAACTAACAAATAAAATTAAGAGCTATGACCTACCCTGTACCTTATCCCTATGTGGACACTTTTGGGGAGTGGAATAATTAGCCTGACGTGCATCACACCCGTGCTGGGAATTACATACTATCCATTCAGATCACATCTTGTTTCTTCTACATGAAGAAACTCCAAGACAATATAGGTTTCAGGTCAGAGTGTTGCCGGAGAGGATGGAATTTACAATTTTCACATATTCGCAATTCCCATTACAGGAACCAGACACCTAATGTCATTTTACAGACACCACTTTTTCAGGAAAAATCAAAAGATATCAATGTGTGATGAGACCCGGACCTAACACTGAGGCAGCTAACGCAGGGAGAAGAGACTGCATACAGATAGACAGTTCCATTTGAGATTTAAAGGCATTTTTTTCAACCCAGAAACACATTTGTATGTGTAACATAATCCCATGCATCCTGGTCTTATCATGGGACTGGAGTTCGGTTTAACTCTTGATCTAATGTTATTCAGATGACTCTTGGGTGTGCTACTTCCTCCCTTTACACAGAGATAAGGGATCATCAAAAGATCTTAAAATACAAAGGTAATCAGGAAGAGTGTGACTTCCCAAATGCTGTAGAATGTGATAGATTCAGCCCACAGTTTCTACTGCTCTCAGGTAGGAAAAGGAATATCAGATCAGCTTTACTGAGTTTTAGCCAGTCCAGTTTTAGCCACAGTAGCTTCATTTGTATATTTACAACTCCACTATAGCCATATGCGGAATAAAAGTGGCTATTTTGTTGATGTACAGTGAGATGTTCTTTACAATAATGTCTGTAAATCTCTGCCTGAAGTGGGGATGGAACTCAGAGGCAACAGACAACAGCTGATGTCTCAGGTCCTCAGTGTTCAACTCAACTGCTCAGGTGAGGCAAGCCACAAGGCATCTTCTCTCACCACTGAACCAGTGCAGGGGTAGGAGAAACACTCCCTCTAAACACTCTTTAAATGCATATCATAGCAGTTGACTACCAAACAACAAATCAGTCTTGAAAATAGTTGCCCA
>NW_009734429.1:34319-57933 GCF_000703405.1 Apaloderma vittatum | reverse complement strand
CCCTACAAGAAGAGAGAACTTCACAAACGACCTTTGAAGGGCAAACAGACCTGAGCAAGGCCTTGCAGAGGGGCAATGAGACTGCAGTATTCAATCTGGATGTCAGGAAGGTCTCCTACTCGGTAACTTCTGTACAAAGTAACCTGGGCATCATGCTTCATCTTCAGCTCAGATTTCATCTCCTGAAACGCATTGCTCATGTTAAAAAAAAATAATAATCATGCTACTTAGGAAGAGCTGTATCTAGGTAAGATGAAACAAGAGCATTTCTAAGGTGTTCTATAAACTTTTGCCATGCTAATTAAACAAGTACATTTTCTATAAAGCTGTAATATGGTTAAACACAAAATTATCCTAGTAAATTAAAATCTCCCGAGTCTTGTTCACAGACTTATTTAAGCCATTAACTTCTAATATGTATGTCAGGTATTTCTTGCTTCCATACAGGTAGTGCTTAAGTAGCTTTTAAAGAGAACGACTATGATGGACAGCTAGTGAGCCGCTACAGGGAGAGGAAGGATGAAAGATGAACCTGGTAGAACTGGTTCCTAGTACAACTTGAACCAAACCATAATGAAACTGCTGTAATCTGCAGCTGTTAAATAGCTGCCCTGCCTTTTGCTGAGGCTTAAAAGAATACATTTAAATTGAACAAGTTACTACCAGATATAGACAAAAACCTCTTCCTCTGCCTTTCTTCCTTTTCATAGCACTGATACACTACTAGGTAACCAGAAGTAAGTTTAGAGGCTGGGTTTTATTTGTAACTACTGCCATTACCGCTGAAACTTGCAAACAGTAGGTGAATGGGGTAGAATGGAAAAGGGAAACAGAAGAAAGCTTGAAGATTTTTTCTCTTCTGTAAACCCTTCATAATTTTGCCATTTGAGCCCATTTTTCTTCTACACAACTACAAAGAGATGATTTTAAAAAAACTTCCCAAAGAAATATGCTGGGAGAAATTAGGACTTTGCTAAAGCTATTTTCAAATCCTTTCTTGCTGGTGGAGCCTACTTGCTCAGGACATATTTTTTCATATTCTGCTCCATCATGCCCATGCTATTCTGCTCCGTCATTCCATAATGCAAGCCACCAAGTTCCATGTGTGTTTATGTGCAACAAATCTCTTGAAAAGTTTAAGAAGTCTTGGCAGCATTCATAGTCTTCTCTGGTCTTTTATTGTGGAATATCACAGGGAGGTTTGTTGATTGTATTTTGGACTGTCACACAGAACACATTTACAGGTTCTCTCTTTCAGGGGGGAAGAAATGGTAGCTGTAGGTTGCAAGTAAATATAAACTGGCTAAAATAGGTGTTTGTGTGGTTCTTCCAGACATAAGTTCTGTTTACACAGTTGTCTGCAGCTGCAAAGAATTACAAGATTGTCTCACATTGGTAACTCTCAACCCTGGGCTCCTTTGCTCTTAGTCTAACTGCTATCATTTTTGCACAATAATGTGTATTATTTTTAGTAACATGAACCTCTGAAAAACTGTTACAGAGTTTTAAAAAAACTTATTGTAAGTATGTAACACAACCAGGAAACCCACATACTACTGTTTCTTGATAAATACTCAGAAAATTATTATTACTGACATTCCTTCAGGTTAAAAGTACACAACGGTTCTGGTTAGTCCATCAGCTGTATCAAGTTTTTGAGTTCACCTTCAGACAGTGGATAATGTTCTCCAACTATTTCTGCAGAGTACTATAGTTTCAAGGTTCCTAGTTTCCAGGATGACAAATGTAAATAGCTTCCCATCGCTGTTAGGGACTCCACCACATAAAATCACTTCACACGTATTAAGTAGTAGACTGGAAGTGTTATCATTTAGCTCTTTCCTCACTCATGCTAAGAAATATCATTTAGCTTTAAGCACATAAATTGCATGATTTCCAAATCAAACCTTCTAAAGCTCTTAAAGTAGAAACCAGTATCTTACATCTACAGCACAAGACTGCAAATGGCATTGGGACTTCGAAGTTTTAAACTTATTTGGATTGACAAACCTTTTCTCTTTTCTGTTCAGCCACACCTTTTCTAGCATAAATCAGACTGAGTTTCTCTTGGTCCTTCAAGAAACGTCTCCGCAGTCTTAGAATTTCTGCTCGTTCATCTATACCTAGGGGACACACAACCACGTCCACAACTTTTCCTTTCTCAAACAAACTTGATATTTAAGGCAAGAGCATCATACAAGAAGTAACGTCATCTTTGTTTTTACTAGCTTACCAGTTAGTCTCCTAAGTTTCATATAAAATAACTCAATGCAAGGCCTTTCAACAAAATGACAAATTAGAACAAATTAAACTGTTCTTAGGAGAAGAGGTAATAGGCATTTATACAAAAAGCACATGGATGAGGTACAAGGGTCAAATTATCATACTGGGAAAGGCACTAAAAATTCATAAACATATTTGCTCCATATAACAGATTTATTTTAAGCTCTCACAGGCAAGTATGGCATTTGCACCATGTTCCATAAAGAATACAGGTCCCTACATAAAAGAGGTGGTAAATATATTCGGTGATTGGGTAATAATAATATAGTATTGTATTTTTTAAGTTACTAGTATAGAACAGTCACTGAATCGACTCCTGCTCAGGACAGTCATGGAGAAATGCCACTTTACAGACTGTTCCCTTCAGTCTATTTTCTGGGAAAGAAGAATAATCAAACAAAAACATACCTCTCTAACTGGTATTTTCCTGGTAGAAAACCAGAGACTGGATGGAAGGTAGATTGACCTCTCTGTCTCTGTAGTTCAGCATAGTCCACTCAAAACTGCCTTGAAACACCTCTCGGGTATTGAAAAATTCAATCTTTATAGCTCTCTGCCTGAACTCATACTCTCATTCTTCCAGCCAGAATTTTAAGGTCAAGGTAGGCAAAGGGGAAATGGGGATGAAATAAGGAGAAGGAACCTAAGCCATTCCAAGCCAATACTGATATTTTTCAGTTATCAGCTGGGTGGATGAAGGAGCAATCTCAGAAAACAGCAGGTTAATTCTAATGACAGATTGCAATACATGGTAGATCTTGTCAACAAAGCTGAAATGGAAAATATATGTTTTAAAGAGATCTATTCTTTAAAGAGATAAGCAGTTGAATTTACAACAGAAGGGACAGAATTATCTGACATTCATGCTACGATCATCTTAGGGAGAGGTAGGAATGCACCGATCATGCTGGCTGGTTGCTTATCCTGTCAGTTCTTTTGTCTAGTAACATACACTTTTGCAAGTTTTTATTTTTTATTCTTTAGCAATTCCTAGCACAATTCTAGCCTTTTGCCACACGTTACGTATCACCATACACTCCTGGAAACAAAATCTCTCAAGCTGAACCTCAGTTAGAATGTCTCAAAGGTAACTGACTGTCAGCCACATGACTGACAAAGATGGTCTATAAAAATGTAATATTTCTACAGAAATCGCATCATAAGGCTTACAGACCTTTAATTTTGCTGTCCACTTCATCTCCAGGCAAAGACAACCTTTTTTTCCCAAAATCTGGCCCCACTGGTTTAAAAGTTGTTTGTTTATATTTTTCACTCCGTTTGCTAACCAAAAGCATGGATGAAGACACAGATTCAGAGGATGAAGGAACTGTATACTCTGCCAATGTGTCAATGCTACTTCCAGTTAGCCAATTAAAAGAACTTCTACCACCTGTAAAAAAAATTGTAAAAAAGCTGTAACACATCCACATATAAATCAAGTGAAAACATCTACGAAGCAGGTAACTTTCCTCCCCCAAATAGAATTCCTAGTATTTATGGGCAGAACAGATTTCAAGCTGTTAGGCAAGAAACAAACTTCTTTTACATTAGGCAGAACATAAAATATACATAAGACTAATAAAAAGTGACCAGAAGCTTTTTCTTATAATAAATAAAAAAACCAAAGAGCCACGGAAAAAAATATTAAATGCTTTTATGTTTTTACATTTAAAAAAACATACATAATAGGAATGAAGAGAATGAAATTATTCCTACAGCAAACAAGAAAATTTCAGAAGACACTGGTTTGGACTTACTGACGTGCTGTGTAGGTGTAAATTCATATTGCTGTTGGGTAGCTCTCACTCGGCCACCAACTGACCCAGAAGCAGAAAGAGATCTTCCTTGGGACAAATTTCTGTGGATACTCTGAGAAGCTTGAGTCTCCACAAACATAGGTGTGAGCACAGTACTTTGATAACGCCAGCTGGAATCAATTACAAAGTCCTAGGAACACAAAAAGATTTTAGTAAGAACAAAAAGAATGGAGGTTTTTTTGCCTTCCTTCCCTGAGGCAGCATAGCAGAGATTAAAGTACAGAATTTAAAATATCATCCCAGGTATGGAGGTAGAACTTGACCATAAAAAAAATCCAAATACATGAAAGTTTTCCACAGCTCAGCTAAAAAGCTCACTAATTCAGACTGGTCAGCTGAGGACTGATTTACAGCTCTTGTACCAGTATTCCTGTTTATTCACAATTTTCTTCAGCTTACGATGCTTGTTTCCACTACGCTCTTTCTTCGATATTTTAGTACTCTAAAATCAGCTACACTTGATATACATAATTATTTTAATTATTTTTTTTTAAAAAAAGCCCCCACAAAAACACCAAAATTCTGATACTGTGCATAAGCTGTGACTGCTGCGGCTCTCAACTATGGAGCACAAAACACACTTTCAAAACTCTTTGCAGTGTCATTCTTGTCCAAGTGGTAACTACTTTAAGGATTAGAATTTATCACACAGTTTCACACAGGATAACACATTACAATTCACCTGAAATTTGCATTCGGACAGTGGATGCTCAAATATTTTTCTGGAATAATCTGGGCTCTTGCTAGTCATTTCAAGCAGAAAATTTGTGATCAGACTCAAGTACTGCGTTTCAATCTTGGTGGAATATAAAGCATTTAACAAGGACAGCATGCGATCAAGAATATTTGTGGGTAACCTTGTCCCATCACTCCAAAAATTCCTAACAATTAATCTGTAAAGGCAAGGAATAAAGTTATTTTTGGTTATTTGCAAGCAGAAAACATAAAACTATCAAAAAAGTCACGTTTAAAAACCCTCACACTGCAAGATTATAAAGCCTTCAACTAATCCTTTCGTGACATGGGTCTTACGTCGAATTACACCAAATTCCTCATTCACTTACCATGCTCTATGCCATTCAACTGATATTAAAGGTTTATTCTGAAAACATTATTTCTGTTGATTTGTTAGCCTCTTGAGAAGTGCTATGGGTGGATAAGCACAGAGAACACCTGTTTTATCTTTTGCTTCACCAAAAAATTAAAATAACCTCCAACATTTAATCTACTTTTGTGCTTTTGTGTATAGTAAGTGTCCTCCTTGCTGTTTAAAAACTCTAGAAGATTAATACAGAACTATGCCTAACATACTGAAACAACTCTCCATGGCTTAGAAGTTTGTTCAAAAGCTCTGTGTTTCACTTACATTTGGTGTAATACTATGGGATAGAATTTTATACATTAACATTTTGGAAAAAAAAGAAAAGAATATTATCTCAATGCTACTCTTTTACATTAAAGTGTTTAAAAAAATCTCTAAGGACTAACTCTGTTATAAAGAAAAAGTGAGCAATTTAGGGATTCATTACTTCAGACAGCCATCACAACACTGTTTACTCACTGCAGTTCAGCATTCTCATCAATTAGTCCTTGAAGCAGCATTTCTTTTGCCAGTTTGAGTATTTCCTGAGAATCATCATCTGCTTGGCTTTCTGGATCACTGATGGTAGGAGAAAAATGTCTCTTAATGACCTTTCTCAAACAATCCATAGTAAATTAAGAGGCTGAGGATGGCGGGAGAAAAGGAGGAACATGCCCTTCTCATAAAAATCTCAACTTGACAGGACAACACTGCATACATTGCATTTTTTTTTCATAAAATGAGG
Organism: Apaloderma vittatum; assembly: GCF_000703405.1. NCBI lineage: Eukaryota > Metazoa > Chordata > Aves > Trogoniformes > Trogonidae > Apaloderma > Apaloderma vittatum. The sequence goes on along the minus strand of NW_009734429.1, from coordinate 52,007 downwards.
TCTTCATTGCCAAAAATGCTTTGTCTCTCTACTACTTAGAAAAGAAAAAAATCAGAACACTAAGTAATCCTTGTTAGGTATTTATTACAAGGGCCAAACACAAGTAATTCTGAGTCTGTAAGGTTAAAACCGAGAAAAAGGCAGAGAATTAGCTTTTCCCAAGTGATGCTGCAAGTAAAAATTGGCTGTACTTCTTCTTTACAATAATAAGCAATTCAAGTAGTTATCTTGGGAGAAAGGACATAATAGAACCCAACTCAGTCAGATGATTCAATAGCAGCCTGCTTGTCAAACTGAGTACATGCCTGTTCCCTACTCTAAGCAGTCAAATAGAAAGAACATCTTCATACTTCCAAACTGAAGTGATTCAGATCATGCCAAAGTGCCTTAATACACCTTCTAACTCTGAGTAAATTTTTCTAGCATACAATTCTTACTAGTTACAAGTTCTGGCAACAAGAAAAAAAGTGGGAGCATCAGAACTAAGATCTCTTAAGCCATCACGTCGTGGTGATGCAACATCCTAGTTCTGGGCTAAAGTTCAGTCTAAGTCTTTGTCCCTTAGTGGAAGTGATAAAATTGCCACCCAAGGCCAGAGCTACATAGGTAAACCATAGGTTCCATTATTCTGAAAACTCCTGCACCAAAGGACATGAAGTTGGAAAACTCTTACAAGCACTTTCACTCTGGCTGTGACAAACCACTGGAAGACAAGATCTGCAGTGAATCACACACCTGTAATTATCATAAATCCACATGAGAATATCATACATGCGCTGTCGACATATCACAGAAGGGTGAGAAATGAACCCTGTCACTCCGGGAAGAAGTTCTTTAAGTTCTAGGGGTTGTAGTTTAGCCAGCATCTTGTACACTATATCCAAACAAACCCTCTGCCTTTCATCATCCCTAAAAAGAGAAGGGGACAGAAAGAATAGTTACGTTGCTTTTCTCTTCACTGCTACACACATAACGAAATCAGTTTAGGTATTAGCAATAATATTTGTTTCTGCATAAAAGGCTTTTTGAATTCAACCTACTAAGAAGAATATAACTGGACTAATATATATTACACAAATTCACATCTCAGTGGTGTTTAATCTTAACACTATGTAGGGCTTTTTGTTCGTTTTTTTACAGTGAGCTAACCACCTGAATACTTACCTCACAGATTCCATGAGCTCAAATTAGGAGAGCAGTGACCAAAAGGCGAGCACAAATTATAAATGCTTCTGAAGGTAAAAATGTTGTGACCAGCACAGAAAACATTATCAAGAAATTTAGACTATGCATCCACACGTGTAATGACATGGCCACTCACCTATGATTCATGATCTGGATAAAATCTTTAGTCTTTAACTGCAAGTGAAGATCAGGTATTTCTTCTGCCCGGCACATTATTATTTCCAGACAGTAGGTTTTCATCACACCATGAAGTTTGGGTATCAAAAAGAATACTGCATTCATAAACCTTAACATAACCAGAAGCCCACAAAGAAAAGCAAGTTATTTTCTATTACTCTTCTCGATCTACAATGCACATACCATGTAAAGCTTGACATACCTGTCAGCAAGAGGTGGAAAATTCTTAACAACTTTATTCAAGCACTGAATAAACCTATCCTGTTGGGTGTTCTGATGATGTTTTAATTGTCTTATGACACCATCATAAACTGGATCTTCAAGCACCTGAAAATAAGGAAGACAATGAAACAAGCATAGCTATGAAACTCACAATCACCTTCAGGATACACAGCTCTGCTGCTGTACTGTTTGATTGTAGTGCTTTTCTTTAGGTAAGATCTACCTGCCTCATCTGGACACTTATGGTACTTCATGGCTGCTCTGCCTGCCCGAAACACAGGATTGCCAGCTTAAAAAATACATTTTGTGACCTTCCTTTGATTGGTTTGGAAATAACGCCTTAATTTTGAAATACGAGTTGCTTGGTATGCTTATGTAAATAATAAGTAGCTCCTCATTCGGTAGGGCAGATTTCCCATTAATGAATATAAAAAAATAAGACATTTTTAGTAAAAAGGTGGAATAAAATCAGCAACCTCCACTTAATGTCAAAGAAATAAGCCTTGTATAGGATAAAGTATTTGCACCATCTTTGCTCATTTATTCAAAACACTGCAGAGAAGACTGCAGGAATTCAGTTTATGAAATATGCTCTACAAACTGTGAAAGAACAATGAGAAAGCAATTAAGTGAGGAAAGAATTAAGAATAGTAGGGAGAGAAATAAGAATAACCTACAAGGTCAGACTAATAATGCACTCATCCAATATCCTGGTATTTTTGTCTCCAGTAGCAGCTGCAAAATGATATTTAGGGGGAGCACATGAGCCTGGCTGCATTTTGTTCTCCTTTTCTCTCCTAACACCCAATATGCATATCTCACTAGATTAGGGATCTTAAGAGTGCACGTTGTTATCTATTGTTATTTATTGTTTATTGTCATTTATTGTTTTTATCTATTTTTTTAAACATTCTCAGATTCAGATATTCAAAAGGTAGTCCCAAATCTTCCAACTCAGATTCTTCTTTTTCTTTAAAAAAAACCCAACTAACTTTAAATTTATCATTCCAGAGTTGCTGGTCGGCAAAAGCTGAAAAAAGCCTCAGAAAGAGACCATTCACTGTCACCTCCAAAACAGCAGGACAAAAACTTTGCACTTCATCTTGTCTCTTTTTTTTTTTTTTCTTGAGTTAATGGTTTAAACACTTAACTTCATCTGTTGGACAAAACTGCTGAGTTTTAAATATGTGGTTTTGGAGCTGAATTGAATAGACATATATAAAATATACATAGAAATAAGAAAAAAAATGGTTAAATACACAATACAGTTCACTTACATTTTCTCTCTCAGCAATGTATTGAAGAGCAAGTCCCAACACTTCTGCTGCAGCTGCATAAACTTCTTTATACTTTAATAATCCCATGTTGCTGGTTAAAGCCTGAAAATATCTAGCACAAAAGGAAGACCTGCTGTAAGCCACTTCTCCAGTATCCAATATTAGGCTAAAGCAAAAATCTCACCTGAGCTGCCTAGGGCAACAGTGACTGCTTTTAACAGAGCTGAATATAGGACAAAATGATTTTCCCACCTGTAGCATCTTAAAATCTCTGTTTTGGCAATTCCTAACTCTCTTAATTCCCTAGGGTCCCTGCAAAAAAGCTTACATCCTTCTAGTTATTTTCCAAAATAAATGTGATCTACAATTTGCAGCTAGAAAAGCATTACATCTGACAGACAACGGCAAAGGGATGATGGGACAGATGATTCCAATAAATGAGCAATCCAGCTCCCATACTTCATGCTGACAAGTTAGATGTGCTCTCTTTGTCTTAAGCTTTTATCAAAATCATTCACCAAAAAACTACGTTTCTTACCTGGCACGTTCTATTTCACACTTTGGGTCAAAAGGAGGTAAATTGTTAGCAAGTACAATTCCCAGAAGCTGAATTCCCACTGAATTGTCCTTTGTATCAGGGTCTCCACCAGAAAACTTTTCAAATATTAAACTGTTGGATAAGAACATAATAGTAACGATATACATGGAAACCATTTATACACCATAAATCACTCTCTGTGTATATACAGATACACACACCCACACCCAAACTCACCAAACCCAGCAGAAATTATGTATAGATGCATATACACTGCCATCAAACCCAGCAGAAAGCAGTAGTGAGAAACAAGTATTTAGCTTTGCAAAAAAACTCCAAACAACAACAAAAATCTAAACAGAGACTGCAAACCCACACAAATTCTCTGCAACAAGTTCAGGAGCACAGCAGATTGCAGAAGTCTTACTAAGAGTGCACCAATATTCTGTGAAAACACACAAAATTTCAAATAAAGCATAAATCTTTGCAGAGATTACTTCTGCTTTTTTTGTTGCTGTTGTAATCCTTTACATGTTTTTTCCCTGTCCCTCCTTCCTTGTTGCTTTGCAAATTAAGATACAACCTTTGGAGAGTTCAGTTCTGAAATTCTACTGTCAGCTCTAGGGACAAAAAGTTTACTATTGCAGCTGAATTTATCTTTTCATCTCCTTTGATAATGTTCGCTTATATTCTTGCAATACCGACAGAAGAAAGTAAATGCTAAATGCTTACCTGTAAGGTATGGAAAGACAGTTCTTCCAACACTCTATAACTGTCTTTATGATTTCCAGATTGTGTCTGAACACAGCTCTTTTTTGATGAAAGGCATTCTTCATCAAGAATTCAAGCAATCTGTTAGCTAAAATCTCATCCTTAATGTTCCCCTGCAATTAACAGGAGCAAAAATAAACATAGTGATTCCAATATGAAGACATGTGTTGTTTTATGAAAGCAAGTAAACAAGCTATTTTTGAAGTTAATATCTAAAAGAAATTGTGGACTGATGTAGAAAATTATTTTAAGTGCATAATAACAAACTCACTCATACCTTACTAAATAGTCAAAAGAACAATAAAAAAGAGTTTCCCATTTCCTTACTTTGGGAGTGGTTACACTTGTCCAGGAAAGGATAGTAACTACTATTTCCACTACCATGTAATGAATCCCTTCACCTCCATTATTCCCAGAAACAACAAGCTGCAGCAAAGGGCCAAGCCACTGCTTTGCATAAGGTCGGAAAACCTACAGAAAACAGGAGAAACAGTGATTAAGTACAAATTATCCAAATGGTCAACAACTCATTGTTCAATAATCATTACAGGTAAGGCTGCTAAATCAGTCTCTTATCACTTCGCTTAACCTCTGAAACAACAACCACAAAAAAATTTAAACAACTTTAAAATAAAAAGCATCCATAACTACATTCCTCACCTCTGCTTAGACACCTTTAACCAAATACTCACATAAAGTTAATTATTTCATGAAGGCCCACATAATATGGCTCTTGTGCAGAACACCTGTTGCTAAAGTATTTGAAAGAGGATGTCATTCATCTACCCTTCCATTTCAGACAGTTTTACTAAGTAACATTGTGGTTATAAAGCTTCTTGAATTAATTCTGAAATTCAGTCTTTTTCTACTTTAAATTTGAAATACTTCAGACAGAAACATACTTTAAAATCACTGTATAAAATAGGATGAGAACATTTTACTCAAGAATGAGAGTTAGAAAACGCTTCTTTTCAGGTAAAGACACATTATATTATCTTAATATCTTTCTGCTACCAGAACACCATTTAGCTCTAAGAGTTTCCGTAAGACTCATCTGTGACCAGTAAAAAAAAATAATTTGTATTTTGCAAGGATGGCAAATGATCAGCCATACCTCTCGTCTAGTATCAACGAATCCATTACTTATATTTTACAGAAGACATATATTTTGAACCTTCTCTACTTGTAGAGTTTAGAAGAAAAGACATTTATATTACATTCAAAATACTGGCACTATCTGAATGCAGCCCCTTTTATCACAGCAAATTACTCAATTTGAGTGTCCCCAAAATCTCATCTGATGAAATATTTTATCCCACAAGAGGTATACAGCTGATATTACAACGCAACTGGTTATGTTAACAGAAAAAAAAAATAGGATAAAAAAAATTACTCACATCCTCAGTATTAACAATAAGTTTTGCTATAAAGAGACGAATATTTAGTGGTACTGATGGGTTTCCTAATTTGCCATGCAGAAATTTCATCCAAAGAGGAAGATCTGCTGGAACTGTTCCCTGAAATTTAAAAGAGATGAGCAAAAATCAACTTACTTCTTCAACCAAACAGGCTTACCAAGCCCAAAAGCCCCCAGCTTGAGTCACACAGGTCTCTTTATAATATAGCCAAGAAAATCAATAAATTGATTCAACCACGACTCCCTTTTCTTGGTATAATTAGTGAAAAAATGTCAACTTATTGGTTAATACTGGCCTCCTCCACTTTGGGTGTGATCTGATTCCTTTGCATATGTTTAATCAGAGTGGTCATAGATGCCATACATTCGTGTCGGTTGAGTTCATCCATTTCCAGTTCCATCTCATCATTTAAAAACATGTATTCTGTGGCCTCCTGAAAAAAGTATTACTATCATATTAACCACACTGTATTTTCTTTTAAATCTTGACCTTATATGTTCTTACAGGTTTGACTATATGCTTAGTGTGAGCAATAGGGAATACGTCAAACGTGTTGTTCCAACAGACACCTCCCAAATACACGTAACCAGCTGTCTACATCTTTACTTCCTGAGCCAACATACGTCAGCGTCTTGTTACTTTGATTTTACTACCTGCCAGCATAGGTGTGGCAGCTGCTGGAAGCAGGAAGAGTTAGCTGAACCTCACAGGAATTATCTAATTCTATAGCTGAAAGAATGTGTTAACACTTTCCACAAGGTGAAAGCCCTATTTTTATGAATGTGATTGACTAGCAACCACAGCAGGTCTCTCTTTTGCTACATACAGAGTAAATCACAAAAGAAAATTGTTTATAGCTAGAGATTACAACATCACTACACAAAGCAGACAGAAAGTACATTTCTGTTAACTTTGTTGCAGCTAAAACACCCTCGTGCTCCAAAAGATGGAAACAGTTTATCTTTACCAATGTTAACAGTTACTTTGGCAGATTTTGTCTTCAGTGTCTGTGGTACTCTTACAAGCGTTCTTTCTGTTTTATGACAAATACTTATCCTAGAAGTATTACCTGTTAATGAGACATCTCTTGTCTGCCAAATGAACACAACTCTAAGTCTTAGAAGATACTAAATGCTGTTCTCCCAAGAGCAACAGCTAAATGCAAAGTGCCACAACAGAGATACAAAAATAACAGTGTTTGATCATTTAATCCATTCATTTCATAGAATCATAGAATGGCCTAGGCTGGAAGGGACCTTAGAGATCATCTAGTCCAACCTCCCTGTCATGGGCAGGGACGCCTCTCAACTAGATCAGGCTACTCAAGGCTCCATCCAACCTGGCCTTGAACACCTCCAGGGACGGGGCAGCCACAACATCTCTGGGCAATTTATTCCAAAGTCTTGCCAACCTTGTACTGAAGAATTTATTTCTAAGATCCAATCTAAATCTATTCTCCTTCAATTTAAATCCATCTCCCCTTGTCCTATCAGTGGACACTCTTGTAAAAAGTCCCTCCCCAGCCTTCCTGTAGGTTCCCTTCAGGTATTGGAAGGCAGCTACTAGGTTCCCCCGAAGTCTTCTCAGGATACTCCTGAGTGCACACAAAATCACAGGCCATCTTTTTACAGCTCAGGCTGGACTTCATTCACATTACTCAGCTTTAGAAACCAGAGGTAAGGCACTGCTTTTCTCCAGCTGTAGACAGCGGAGAGAGGTAAGAAGAAAAATAACAGAACACAGCTCAAATCCCCTCCCTCATCTTCTGAGGGAACCTACTGTCAATCAGACATAGGAGACTAGAAAAATCTCTCTTTCACAATCCCAATAAATGTATGCAATTGCTAGAAGGCATAAAACTTCTCTTCCTTGGGGCATTTAAGCCACTAAATTACCTTTCTGCTGAAACGAGCGTTGCTAGCTGTAACGTCTTGGGAGCTATAAGAAAAACCTTGGACTCCAGTAGAAAAATCAAATTGACTCATTTCCTCACTCAAACTACTATCCATCATGTATGATGCAGAAGCTAAATACTTGGGTTCATCTAAATAGGAAAAAGAATAGACCATTAATCAAGGTAATTACAAGAAACAACACTTTACTAGCCACTAAAACTTGAGAGTGGGTGGGAGTTGGTTGTTACATTGAACCAAATTTGTTCCTGCTACTGTAGAAGCCAACTAGCAGCAGATCAATGAACAGTGTATGAAAGGTAAGAAGGTATTTTGTTCATAGTCATAAATTACTTCCATACCCTGATTCCCTGCATCTCTGGCCTCCTTTCTAATAGCAATGTAACGCTTCTTCCTTTCCACAGGCACCTGAACAATAAGAAATAAAATTTGAAAGTTTTTTTTTAATTTACAGTTTATTTATAATTATTTATTTACAGAACTGCAAAAAAATATCAAAACCATTTAACAGGAAAGGAAATCTGATGTTGTAAGCAATTATAATTAATGCTGCAGAAGAACAGCTAAATTACTTATTCCTACAGCCATTTATTACCAGAGTAAGTGTGCTAAAAAGTTGATGCACTGCAGGTGTGTTCTAAATTTCAAATCTAGATTTCTCTCAGGAAAATGTATTTTTAAAACATTATAGAAGTACTGCATTTTTTATTCACTACAGAATCCTCTTCGTATGTGAGAACTGACATGGTCTACAGTGACTACACTGTTACAGCCATCCTCATTTTTTACTTAGGAATACTAAGCCCAGAAATTCCACTTACCTCAATTTCTACAGGAAATGTATACTGACGCTTCAGGTCTATCAAATTTTCAAAAATCAGCAAGTTCTGCAAACCAAAGCATATTTGGAAAGACCAAAATTATAACGCTGCACACAATAACAATTGCTCTGAATGTATTTTATTTATTTTTAAAAAACAACAGATCAGTGTACAATATAGAATGTTTTCTCTTCTATACCAATATTTTAAAGAAGATTTTGCTATTCAACTACTCAAGAAGTCACAGAACAGACAATGTGCTCTGTGAAGAGGGTATCTCTCATACAAGTATATTCCAAGCACTGGAGGACTTAAACGACAGGTTTTTTCTCACCTGTTAGAAACCCAATTGAGAGTGAAGGGAAAACTGGATAAATGTGTCATTACTTCACCCATTCCCAAACAGACGGCAAAACATTCAGCAGCAAGTCAAATTGCATGAAGGATGCAAGAAAGTCAGCTATGATTTATTCTGTTACCTCACTGGGTAGTTTGTTAACCTAATTACAGGTCATTCAGATTTGATTCTTTGATTTATTGCAATCAGGTAAAATCACTGTGTGTCTCATGCTCTGGAAGCCTTCAGACAACAGCTTCTCACCTTTTCTGATTTTTCTGTAAAAAGAAAGCCTTGATAAAATTTACTTTCAGTGAAGACACAACTGACAACAGCAATAGCACAATTATATGCTGCACAGTGATACTGTCTCCTCTTTTCCAACAGCTGACTCTCTCCTGCCATGTTTTCTGTAAATGCATCATAGCATGACCTTAAAAAACAAACAGACAAGAAAACACCATGAGGAGTCTTTTTTTTTTTAAGAAGCACAGAAAAGTCTGCAATCAGAGACCAGTGAATCAATAGAATTTCAAGAGGTCTTTACTATTATAGTAGCATCAACATTGAACCACCTCAGAGCCGTCAGGTTCTCCGCAGGCATAATGCACTAGAACTGAACTGTTCAGCAATGACAAAGTCACCTTCCCCAACTATTTCCACAGCAGTCCTTAACATCAGGAATAAAATGCTAGGCTATTTTCAGATAAGATTGAGGTACGTTTCAATGCATGCATAAATTTATTTTATGGTCCTTTCCCAAGAAATTATGAATGGACAGGTATGCTAAGCTGTGCTATAGACTAGCCAGAGAAAGTCACTTTAGATGTAATTTTTATAGGTGTTTTGCCCATAGCCATTTATAGATCTGCAAATCCTGGACAAGAAATTCTTTAAAATCCTCATATGACATAGTATTGTAAAATAAAAATTAAAACACGTGATCAGCAATTCAGTAATTTCATTTTTTCAGAATATTAAAAAACCTAGATATTAATTAGCATAAATTTTCAATATTAACCTTTTGTCTCCCTCTGCAGTTGTGATTAAATCTACTGGGTGTGCTGCTCTATTATGAAAGGTAAATGAAATTCCATCCCATCTTTTCACCATACATACCTACCCTTACAACACAGAACCATAACCTACACAAAAGTGTAAGTATATTGAAAATGAAATTGTGAAAACACAAATTAAAAGCTAAGAATCATATTGAGAAGCAAAAATAAAAGCATAGGCTTAACAAATAAAAAAAAAAGGCAAGAAAAGAAGGCAAAAGTTATCCTGACATAGGATTGTAGTCTATGCTAGAGATCATTCTATCAATGCAAATTCAGTATTGTGTATTCCGTACAAAATCAAAACCAACATTACAGATCACATTTACCCTTGAACAAATCAATCTTCTGCTTTATATGGCACACCTAAAAAGTGTATCTGCCCAAAACCTAATTAGAAATTAAAAGAAAATAAAAGAAATACTAAGTCTTACTTTATTAGTGTCTTGGTAAGCTCATTTCCCTCTACAGTCATGGAGCCACGGTAAGCTTGGTTAATTTTAGAGTCCTTGGAGTAAACGTCCTCTTTTGAAAGACGCACATACATCACTTCCAGCAGCTTGTAATATCCCATTTTCTTGGTGACTTGTGTATCGAAAGTGTATTCACTGGACTGCAGACAAATAACCAAAACCTTAGAATGAGGTTTTTTTGGATCCTGCTCTTCTTAACAAGCCCCACGGTTACCCAACTTCCTACTAAACAGCCTCCAGCTTACTTCTGCCTTCTAAAACAGAGAAAAGAGCTGATGGCAACAAAAGGCTGACAGAGGCTGAGTTCCTGTGTAATAGTTACTAAAAGCTGCTCTTTATCAGGTGAGCTGTCTTAACTACAACTGGCCTAAATCATTATAGCGATATTGGAGCAAAATAAGCAGAATACAAAGTAACGGCTCAGACTCATAATATTTGTATGTAAAACAAACATACCTGTCACCATACCAGGTATCATTAATGAGTTTCTTTATGCACCTCACTTTGGTGCCAACATTTACAATAACAGAACCGTGCTGGGAATGCGGGTGATTCTATGTAATTCCTGGTTTCGGCATTTTGTTTTTAATAAATATTACTACACTTGAATCATTTCAGCATTGTCTGTCCTGCTGGATCAGCAAAACCATGAGAATGAAGAACTACAGAAAGAATAGAGACCTCCACTGACGACAAAAATTACTGCATGTAACTACAGCCTAAACTGGAGAACAGACTACAAATAGAGAAAAGAAGATCTGTAGACCTAATCCCTTGCTGATTTGCAACGATTAGGAGATATATTTATTTTTCTAGAAGTAAGACATCTAATTTAAGAGCTTTCTTTACAGAACTTGAAAATCTGTCTCCTACAAGGTAACAACAGGCTACCATTTCAGACAGTTTTTACATTTCAAAGTTAGAATGGGTTTTTGCTTTTGACAGAACTTCAGACTCCTTTAGATAAACATAGATAATATTCCAACTTCATTTTTTTATACACAATAGACATGCAAACGTACATTAACTTCAAAGGAACAATGTGTTGGGGAATAAATAAAGTTTTTCAGTAATACTCAAGCTATGTAATTGGCACAAATTTCTGCTCCAAGATACAGAAAACTGGAAAGCAAATGGTTTCCAATCAGTATTTCATTCAAAGTTAAGCAGAATGTGCATACAAGCATCAACATTTTATTAGACCTTCCTTAATCCTGAAAAAAAAAAAAAAGTAATTCATACCTTTGTAAACCTGGAATTAAGTGTATCCATAGCTTGTATTATAATCTTGACAAAGAATTCTCTCAGTGCGTCCAAGCTGCAGTGCCACAAGAGAGTGAGGAGGGAGCGATCCATAAATGCTTGACGAGTAGTATTTGAAAGAAGGTCTTCACTCTGGAACATTTTGTGAACAGTGTCCAACAGCATCACTTGTTTGTCAGTGGTGCTCCTAAAACAGATGGAAAGCTCAAGGTGAAAACTTTCATCAGACTCCATTAATGTCTCAAATCTCTGTGACATTTAAAATTTTCATTGTCTGTGTTTATACTCTCTTGGGTTATCATCCTACAAGGTATACAAGATCAGGTTGAATCGACACTTATTGTGGAGCTTTCCAAAGAAAATCTCAGCTTCTTAGTCCACAACAGAAGTAAAATTGTTTATCTATGTTTGTTAGTCTAATCCAAAAGCAATCACTACTTTCTCAGTTCCTTTTCACTGAACAACCTAAAAAAAAAATAATTTCTGGTGCATGAAGGATGGAGGCAAACAAGAAGGAATAAAAGGAGATTTGACTGTTATCAGGTCCTTCTGTGGCCTATTAAGTGTTCCACTACTAGACAAACTGTTGTTGCGAATAATTTTCTAGAAACTAAAATTTCAAAAACGGCATTTGGGCGTCAGGTTGTATTGGGTTTGCCTGGCTGGATTTCAGTGGTGGTGGTGGCTGTAGCGGTGGCTTCTGCAAGAAGGTGCTAGAAGTTTCCCCTAAGTCTGACAGAGCCAATGTCAGCTGGCTCCAAAGATGGACCGACCGCTGGCCAAGGCTGAGCCCACCAGTGGTGATAGGAGAGGAACGCCTCTGTGAAAACTTATTTAAGAAATGGGGAAAAAGAACTGCACCACACAGCAACTGACAGAGAGACAGAGCAGTGAGAACATGTGAAGACATCAAGCTCAGTGAAGATGGGGGAAGGGGGGGATGTGCTCCAGGCACCAGAGCAGAACGTCCCCTGGGCTGTGGTGAAGACCACGCTGAAGCAGGCTGTCCCCCTGCAGCCCATGGGTGTGACAGGGTGTAGATGCCCACCTGCAGCCCATGGAGGACCCCACGCTGGAGCAAGTGGATGCCTAAAGTGGGCTGTGACCCCGTCAGAAGCCCGCGCTGGAGCAATTTGCTGCCAGAGCCTGTGGCCCGTGGAGAGAGAGAAGTTCACGCTGGAGCAGGTTGGCTGGCAGGACTGTTGTGACACCGCGGGGAACTCGTGCTGGAGCGTCCCTCTGAAAGACTGCACCCCAGACTCACGTTGAGGCAGATTGCCCCTCGTGAGAGGACTCACATTGGAGAAAGGTGTGTGAAGATTGTCTCCCATGAGAGGGACCCCACAACGGCCCAAGGGAAGAGTGAGGAGTCCTCCCCCGGATGAACTGACCGTAACCACCATCTCCTGTTCCCCTGTGCTGCTCGGGCAGAGGAGGTGGGTAAACTGGGATTGATCTTTTCCTTGGGAAGAAGGGAGGGATGGGGGAAAGTGTTATTTTTTTTAAAATCTATTTTTATATCTCACTACTCTTCTCGGATCTGTTCTTTAATAAACTTAACTAATTTCTCCAAAATTGAGTCTGTTTTGCCCGGGATGGTAGATGTGGGTGATCTCCCTGTCCTTACCTCAAACCACAGGCCCTTCCCTGTATTTTCTCCCCATCTGGCAGAAAAGGGAGGGTGACAGAGGAGCTGTGTGGGGCACCTGGCCACCGGTCAGAGTCAAACCACCACACAGGTAAATGACTTTGTCGAGGAAACTGCATGCTCCAAAATAGTCACTACTCAGCAGTCCATCATTTATTGGAATTTTTGGATTGGAAGAGATGGAAGACCTCTTCTGTGGACAGGGTATGTTTGTTATCTATAATTTACCACCCTGGAAACATTCAATTAAATAAATACACTTTTGTGTTTTCAAAGGGATTGAACAAAGTAATTCCCTGTCAGTTTAAGCGCTATCAACTTAAGTGATCATGTGGTTACATAGAGACAGCAAATATAGGCATGACAAACAGTTACTATCTTCAGCTGAATTCTGTTAGAACAAATTAATTTACAGAAGGCTTTACAAAATTTTCCCTGACATTGGAAGTGTCATCTGGAAGTTGGCACCATTTGTTCACAGTTCAGAAATATTCTGGAAATGTGAGGACAAATGCAAAATCTGAAGTAAAACAATTATGTAAAAATCTACGGTGTACTTCATCACTATGACAAGAACTACGTAATAGAGGAAGTATGTTTGCTTCAGCAAAAATTCAATGCGAACAAGAGCAAAATCCAAAAGATTAAACTCACCTTCTGGAAATTCTTTTGAAGCTGGCTTGAAATAAATCCTCCATGAAGTGTCTGTGGTCCCTACAGAGGACTTCTGTCATCAACTGCAACAACATTGGACTCTGAGACAGCTCTAATGCATCTAAAAACTGAAAAAGAAGTAACGTATAATGAGACATAATGGATCAAATGAATTCAATCTAATTATGTAGTTATTTTTCAGTACTGGTCAGAAGCAGATGCACAGAAGGATATATTTACTTAATATGTATCTATACATTAAACTTCCAGACAAAAACTAACTCAGAAACAGAAAAGATGATTTCCTTATGTGAACTGAGAGTCTTCCTCTTTAAATCCAGATCCTGTGAAACATTGTTTCTAGAGAGAGTTCACTTAAGCTTTGAATTACATATTATAGACCTTCTTAGGTCTGCATACATACTGACCTTCTTAGTGCAGTCTACATAGTTATTGTGCCTCAAGGTTCCTTTGGGAAACTCATCAGACCTCATTGGAAAATTGAAAGCTACAAGTTGATCAAGAGCATTCTTAAGGTAATTAAGTTTTTCTCCAGTCAAATTAGTAAAGAATGGGAGAATTATCATTGCTTGGCTCTGGAGAAGAAAAAAAAAAAAATTTAAGATGTAGTTTCACACTAAAAAAATATTATTCTCTAACTATAAAGCAAGCTGAATGGGATCACAAAACAGCAGCAGTGGCTGTGCTTACTGATTCAATGGCTTAGAGTATGGACAAAGATACATTATATAGCTGCTCATCTTTCATGCTACTTCAGAAAACAGCTTTGGGCACTACTGAGCATGAGTTAGAAGCTAATCAATATCTCATGGCTGACACGACTACGAATAAGACCTCACCGATCTTTTAAGCAAGCATCCATTCTCAAACAAGTCACTGATTTGACGCACCACCTGGCAGCTCAGGTAAGATCCCAAACTTTATTTATTGTGAATGCACAGGAAAGAACAAAACTTGGCCTAGCTAAAGGTAGACTGACAGAGCAGCAACTATGCAAAGCTGTTTCCTAAGTAGGAAATCTTAAACCTTCTAGTCCAAACCTTATGCTCCAGCACCTTTTACAACTTCCACTTTCAATACGTGGTACCTTATCTCCCTCTCCTGAATGAGACACATACAGCAGTTAGTCCATTAGTACTGGTCTTACACACTTGTGGACATGGACGCTAAAATCCTGGTGGATGTTCAGAATTAGACCTATAGGAAATGCCACTCCTTGCTAAGAGCATGATTAGCTGTCATTTCTCAAGTGAACACTCTCCCTAAAAATTACACGCCTTTCTGAGCAAGCAAAAACAGAGCAGCTAAAACCAAAACACGTCATCTGTGAGACTGCCTTCTGTCTGAAGAACAAGAAGGATGATTTAAAATTCTTAAGATGCTGAACAGGAGAACAAAAAACAGAAGTAGTGTCCAAGTTACTGTGCAAGGTAAGGTAAAATTTAAGCCGAGTAACAGCGAATTTCACGAATGACTAACACTCTAATGTAGGGAGGGTAGGAAGCCACTGAATTGAGCAATTACCTTAAGATTTAAGCCTAAATTCTGGTCAACAAGTAGACTGGTATAGGTATTAAAAACAGGTGTAAATGCTTCATGATTGGTATTGAAAGATACTGAAGAGTCTATCTGGAATGATACAAGAAATAAAAAAATTAGGATCTTTTTTTCCTTAAACTAATTAGAGAGATCATTGCATCAACGAACAATTAAAAAAGCATGAGCTACACAATTGTTTATTTCCAAAAATATACTGAATTCACAGAAGGCAAATACAGAGTGATTCTGGTTTTGAAAGGACTACCAAAAAGAATTCTGAAAGTTCCTACACAGTACAAACAAAATCATAATGTTGGATATTTTCCAACTAAAAAAAAATTAAGCTCTCTCTCAAAGTCATGTTTCCTACTGGTCACTTCACTGTCAGCTAATACAGCTAATACAGTCATAACATATCTTTAAACAATTCAAGTTTAAAATAAATAATTAAAGAAAGAAAAAATTCTCAGTAAATGATCTTCGTGTATTTTTGCCTACAGCTACTTTTCCAAGTTCCTAAAAAACTCTGATAGAATTAAGTAATGTTTTCAAAATAGAGAAAAAAAGATAGACCAAAACTCCACTGTAACAGAAACTAAAGGTCTTTAAAATAAAGATCCTTCTGCAGTCTATTGATATAGGTATAATTCCACCGCTGTGATCTTCTGGATGCCAACATGACAAAGAACGTCAGCGGCTGCTCAGTTCCAAAGTTTACTCTCTGTACTTGTACCAATTCTATGGAAGGAAATGAGGCAGTTAAAATATGACAACAGTTAAAAAAAAAAAAAAAGGAGTGAGAGAAGAGCAAAATCCAGTAATTTCTGCTTGACTAAATACTTTTTGTACTTTGCAAACAAAAAAATCCACCTAACATGGATCCTGATATTCTCCACCATGGTTTTTTTTATTATTTCCAAAGATAAAACACTGACATTTCTTTAAAACAAGATACAGTTCCCACAGATATAGAAAAGTTACCTGGGTTTTATAAAGCAATGCATACCTGCAGAACTTTTGCCAGCAGGGTCAAGACTGCCATTTTGCTCTCGGGAGTTGAGCCTTTGGCCCACCAGCTGTCAAATTTCTCCCAGTTTCTTAGTATAGCCGTGACCAGTTTCACTCCTTGATGCTTGCGTACAGTGCGCTCCCGAAAACTCTGATCTAGCATGCCGTTCAAAATGCTCCCGACCTGGAAGGAAAAGCAACAGGCAGATTTTTGCAGCCCAAATGAAAGAATTATAGGATCTCTTCATCGGTACAGGCAATCATGAAAGCAAAGCATCACATATCAATGTCAGATTTAAAACTCAGAAGGATACAGGAGAAGTCTGTCTGTATGAAATTAAAAGTACACTTGTAAAAAAAGAAATTTCAATCTATTTTAGTTTTATTTAGAGTAAATGCAGCAATTCCTTCCCATACCTTTTGCATGATTAGGGAGAAATTAATGAAAATCCAGAATAACTGTAAAGATCAATACTTGAAAATTTTAGTGTGAAGCTGAGAATTAGAAATAGCATATATGCTGACTTATTTGCATACATTTTGGAAAGAAAAATAAATTGTGGCATATCTGATATGAACTAAGTATGCTTCCATCTCTTTTCTTCTAAAATTAATGGTCACTAACTTCCAAACCTGAATTCACGTTCTCCTCTCAAATAACTGGTAACCACCTAATAAGGTGGATTACTGCTATCAACCTTGGGATTTCACCAGATTTGGATGGGGACAGTAAAATAAACCTTGTTTGTTCTTCCTTCCTGTATGTCACAAATGCATAAAACTAAAGGAGTATCTTAACAAATGTAATCCATAATGTATTTTTGTTAAAACGTCAGGCAAAGAAGAACAACAGACAATAGAAAAGTGTTTGTTTGGACTAATTAGGTGATTTACCTTAATTTAATTAATGAAGTGAAGACTTTTAACACTATTGCCACATGTAGCCATGTAAATCAGTAGCCAAACATTTATCAGTGACACTTTAAAAAGTAAATCTACTGTGGCAAGCTCTGCACAGGAAACCCTACAAAGTCATCACATGATCCAGTCTTTTAAAACATATATACATCTCTCTACAATCAAATTAAACAACTTCTGGTATCACAAAAAAACATGCTCCTGCTGTTTTAACATGTTACTTGAAAGTAACACCTTTAAGCATAATATCAGGAATTCAAAAAGATCCAACTATTTTTAAAAGCATGATCAACTTCCCTGAGCCTCTTTTTACATGAAAGGGAAAGCGGACTTTTGAATTTTCTTTCTGACTGTTCCATTTGTCAGCAGCACCGCACAAAGGTTTCTCTATTATATAACGTTTCCTTTGCTCACCAGTATACAAATGATGAGCTCTACACAAGTAAG
>NW_009734429.1:0-34288 GCF_000703405.1 Apaloderma vittatum | reverse complement strand
AATAAAAAATCCGTTGAGGAAAACACATCGTGCTGAGACTGAGCACATGACAACTACCCTGCATTTATTTCAGGTCACAGAGAGGCTTTGTGTGTGTATGTCTCTCTGTTTAATACCTTGATTTAGCTCTACTCTAGTCCTGTGGACTAAATGCCCATTAGCGGTTGAAGTCAATTTTCCAGTTTAGTTTTATCCAAAACAAACGCAGTCAACATGCTCTGGGACCACTCTGAAATGAAAGTCAAAGCACCGTAAATGCGAACAATCCGACTTGCTTTGAAAGGACATTCTTGATCTGAAGTACTATGCAAAAAAAATCCTGAAAATCACAGAGTTCAGGATAGGTAACAGGTAGCACTTTACACTCAGTTGGACATACGACAGGAGACAGCCTAAGCTATGACAGGCTGCCAGAGATCATGAAGGTAACATCGTGACAAAAAAAATAAAAAACCCTATCAGTACAACACTGTCTGAAGTGCAACGAAACGCCCTTTTTCCCCACTACACCCTCAGTCACATCCACCTGTAACAACAAAAAAAGTGTTACTTCTAACATTCCCTTTTGAGTTTATCTTTTTACAGAAGTTGAATACCATTTGGGGATTGCTGACAGATGATTCCATAAGCTGGACTACGATCACATCCACGTTTTTCAGCAGCTGTTCATTGAGGGTTTCTGAGAACAGGCTGTAGAAATACTGTCCATGAGAAAAATTGATGAGGTGCTTCTGGGATGCTCCCGATAGCGGCACAGATAACACTACTGTGTTCAACAGTAGGCTTACTAGCTCCTCACACTGTGAAAATTAAGGTATAGAGACAGGGTTATCTCAAGCACATCAACTTTCACTTATTTCTTAAAACATGTGTGAGTCTTTTAAGGCTCCCATCCCAAAGTGTTTTATGCTACCATAATGCCTGAAAATAAAGCACAGACAGAATACTGAAATGCTTGTTATCTCCAATCATCACTCAATTAAGCTAGAGAATCCTCACTGCTTCACTGTACGAGTATGAATCAGCCTCTTCTACCCAAAATACGGGTGAAAGACTTAATAATGAGTATAAAATGATGATTGAGTATTAAAACTGGAGAACCATATCCTACCTGGTCATCAATGGCAAAGGCTAGCTGCAGGACACTATGAGCTAATCGCTTACTGCTGACGTCTAACGATGGAAGAGAGATCCTTTCTCCCCCAGGTGCAATGCCTTTATACACAACTGAAAGAAGCTTAGAGCCAACTGAGAAATGAGGCCCTTCATCCTACGGAAATAAACAAACGAACAAACAAGTGACAATAAATATAAGCTGAAAAAAATAACATAAGGACCTTCCAATCCACCTGTGCAGCTAATGAAAACACTTGAACTCCAGGTCATTTTCTTATAAAATGATGCAAATATACTATGAGAAGATACCTTTCTAACTGAGGAACAAGTGTTGTGTACAAAGTTCAGCACAAACTAATAGTAATTTGAAAAAAATCTTTAAAAGTTTTCTGATCCTCCCTGAGATTTTTTTCAGGTAATATCATTGCTACAAAAATACAATGAACACCTTACTCAAAATGGGCAGGCCACAAAAGATAAACCGTGCAGCTCCTTAAACACCATCATCCTACTATCACAGCTCCAGCTTTTGTTTAGACGAAGAGGCTGGGTGGCAAACACCCCACAGAAATTAAATATTTTGTTACTTGTTAAATATAGCCTTGCTCACCACCAGAAAAATTCTCAGTCCTTGTGGCTATTGCTTAGTCTGTTTTCCTTCAACTCCCCAAAGTATAATAAAGTCTTACTACAACCAGAAACTTACTAGAAAGAATTCAAGTAATATAGCTCAGATCCCCATCCCCCAACAGCTCTCTAACCTGTTTTCCTGCAACTCAGACCCACTATATTGCTTTTGATGAGCCAGAAGATATTCCTTTTCTAATTTCCCTCATCACTTTGAATGATCTCTGTTTAAGAATTTCTGTACTTTGAAGCTCAGTAAAAGGAATTTTTAGGTACATTCTGGATGCCTTCAGGCCCTGGAAATTGGACAAAGACAAGATGTAATCACAAAGATTGTTCAAATCTCAGTTTTGTGCTACTCAGATTTGTAGAATAAACCTAAAACATTTATTTGATTCCATTCAAAACCAACTCTTCACTGTTGATCTCATTTTATACAACTTCTTCATCTGATCTGTCCTCTGTTTTTATATTGGACTTTTGAACAAGAAGAGCTCTTTACTGTATAAAAATGATCACCATTTTTTTCTGAATAAACAATTACCTCATTGCGAAGAACGGACTGAAGCAGGCCAGATTTCTGGAGTTGCTTGCAGGCAGAAAGGACAGCACTAAACCTAACTTGATCAAAACGTGCATCTGAATTAAACAGATCAACAGAACAAAGGTCCTCAAGGCTAATGAGAAAAAAGAAGTAATAAACTCATGTTGGTGGGGAGCTCCATATGCAACTGTACACAACATTTACTTTCCATTTTTCATGGCGAGTAGTATTTCTTCTGGATTCATGCTTACCAGAAAGCCTCTACTTACCTCTGTGGTGTGATTCTTTTTTTTAAGCATAGTTTCAAAGATTCCTTATAGGGAGATTTCATCAAAGCTTTCATGAGTCTTACTGAGATATCTGGGAGCTTTTTCGTGACTTGCACATCAGCTGTGTTAAAGCCAATGTGTGACGGATCACACACTGTCACCACCAGAAGCTCTATAAGGCTTGCATTAAGCAGATCCTTCTCAAGTAGCTAGAAAGAACAAAACACTAAATAAAAGCTTTATTTTAAAATTAATTTACACTTCCTAATTTTATTTTTCATAATGTATCATTTTCTATCTAAAATGAAAATAAAAATGGAACAGTATTCTCACTAAGGGACATTTTCTTTCTCTATGATATGTCTGACTTTCACTCAGTCATGCCATTACACTGAAATTAAGTATCCATGAAAATATACATAGGATATATGCTACCTCATCAAACTGCATATAAGATCTTTTAACTCCAAACAGTCCTCTTTGTCTTGATTATACATCTGGAATCACATTCAAATCCAGATGTACACCTCTGCACACTGCAAGAGATTTACTGAAAACCAGAGACACTCACAGTCTCAGAATTAAACTTGGCAGCGTAGATTTCATAAGAGATTCATAAGTACTATGCTTTATACAACTAAATACTGTTTACATGGTGTCAAAGCTAGGCAAGTGGAGAGACCTGAATATCTGTACCGAATTCAAGAAAGAATTGCCATTATCTGCCTTTCCACCTTTTAATCACCTATCACCCGCACACATTTAAAGTCACCAGGAGTCACACAGGAAACATGCATTGCAAGTACTCCAGACAAAACAAAAATCTCATATTCAACATACAGGAATATCATAGTCAATATAGAATTGGAATATAGAGGAAGTATAAATTCCTCTAAACAATTCTACATCACCCACTAAAATTCAACTGTGCAATTCTTTTCACCTACATGCAACGAACAGTTTGCGATGCTTGGTCACCAATTTGAATTAAAGCACAGCTAAAGGTGATGCTCTTCAGCGAACTAACCTCACAACAAAAACACAATTCTTTTAACCACATACAAAATTTTGAGCTTTTCCAATTTCAGTGCCTACCTTCCAGAAATCCTGCTGGCACATTTCCAAGATCATGGTGACAAACTCCATGATTCGGACTATAATGGTACACTTGCTGTAATTATACGTGTCCCTCTCTTGTGGACTGAACGTGCTGCCTTTCGAACTGCAGTCGAAGCACCGCTCTGCTGCGTGGATGTCGTGCAAAGCAAGAGTTTCAAGGAAGAACCGCACGGCTTCTAAGAATGAGGACCTTTCACCTGCACCTAAGAAGGATCATACTAAGTTGAAACGGTACAGGAGCTCTCAATTTTTTAATATGTTATTTTGTGTTTGGAAGAAAACAGTCACACTGAGACAACAAACAGAAAGCGACCACATCTCACGTCAGTGTTTCCTGAAAGCCCTGTGCTAGTTCCATCCTGGGGAGTGAAGAGTAGTCTTCATTCACTATTACAAGCACTTACTAATGGTGATAATTTAGGCATGTGTAATAAAATGGATAAAAATTTTGTATTTCTAGTTTTGAATAATTTAGCCCTATGCTAACTGCATCCAGCAATGATCTTAATAGTGCTGTTTTAAACTAAAACAGAGATGACACTGACAGGCAGACCACCTGGAACTTTTCACATATGAAGTAACTGGAACTTTTCGTGTATGAAGTAACTATGCAATTACACTATCAGTGATATAAAGCATTTTGTTTAGACCTGCATTTTGAGAGACTCAATGGCTGCACAAGGAACTACTACGCACCTGATCAAAATTCAAGCACAGAGCAAAAAATGTAACATGTAAGGGTGTTGAAGCGAAAAGGGGACTTCTTCCATTGCTTTCAGATAGCTCCCTCCAGACGTTAATAAAGAGCAGGTAAACAGCTTTGGAAGGATTTAAAAAATAAAAATAAATCTATTACTCTCCTCAGCAGAAAAAAATTAGCTATACAGAATAATTTTTGAAGAATGGAATAATTTTTGAAGATGAGATAGCATAAAAGAAGCTGCTAGTGTGTGGATGACTGAAAGACAGAAATGTAAAGATGTATTTCTAGGACTATAAGGAAATTTTTTAAGATACATTATTAACAAAACAATTCTTCATCAAAAAACATCCAGTACAACTGTCATTGAAACCTTAGCGACAGTTTGTAGAATTCATCAATTCTCCATGTAAGAAAGAAGCTTAAAGTCCAAGTTAGAAACTCATCAGACATGAATCATCCTAATGCAACTGTTAAATCACTCACCCAGTATTTCATGAGGTTTGATCATTCGCAGGTCAAAGAATGTATTGTAGCAGTCCAGCGCTGCCAAAAACATATCCATCCACCGCATGACAGTCTGTAAACTGAAGGGCTCCTGCATATCACGGAGAGTTGGCTGAGAAAGGATCCCATATGGACTTCTGGCATCACTGCCACCTCCTTCAAATTTGTTTATGAGGAAAGAAACATCTTGGTTTTTTAGAACATCATCCAGCCAAGAAGATGGAGACTTGTTTCCTGATAGAAATAAACCCAGAAATATAAATTCTGCAAGGAAAACACATTTCAAACTAGCGAGGAGGTAGAAGCAAGTGGACTGACATGCCCAAACTTTGTGTTTTAAATGGGTCTTCCAAGCAGAAAAGGTATTGGTTCTGGCCTAGCCTTGGTCATACTGCTTAAATCGCCCACAGGCAAGAGGCCAATTTGTGAGACACTCCCACTAGTTCCCAGTCAGCAAACACTGCCTTCATAGCGGGATACAACGGCAGGTCTGGGCCTGTAAGTTCTCCTCCCTGGCTGAAACTTCGCAATAAACCCCTGTTCTATGCCCATAAACATCCCATAAAGCCTGAGGTTCTCACAGTATTTGATTTCCAGTACGAGCAGCTACTCAGTTTCTATTTAACAGCACTCAACGGACATTTACAAAAATATTTTTTATTGTAATTAATACTTTGCACAGAAAACACAGAGGGAAGGCATATGCGGTATTTAGAACGCAAAGATACATAATAGTGCATTGTGACTTAAAATACCTGGTAGTAAAGGAACAAATTCATAAAAGAGCTCCATGGCTTTATGTCGGCACTCTGTTTGAGGTCGTCCACACTGCACTAAGAGCCACATGACAACATCCTGAAGACACACTGACTTAGTAGCTGGAAATCCTCTGCACAAAAATATTAGAGATTATCAGTCCTCTTGACATCTATCAAGACGCCACAGTCTTCCAGTTTAAAAAACAAATCAAAATGTTCCAGTATCATTATGAACGTCCTTTTGTCTATCAAATCTCAACCCATCTGCACTATAAGGAAGAGCAATTCTATAAGCACATCTTGCACTGTTTTCCCTTCTCCTCACTCTGTTTTGGGTCCCCAGAGCACCTGTGGCAACAACTTAAAAAGCAGAATCATGTCTCTTCTCTTTTTAACACTCAAAGAGAGAAAAATGGAGATTAAAGCTTAAACAAACTCACACAGCTCTTCCCCATCCCTAATTACTCAGTCTCCTAACTTAGCAAATGCCACACCAGTGAGCCAACTCTCGGACTTCACCTGCCTGTTTCTTTAGGATCACATCATAATTGAAGTAAAAAAGGACCTTGGGAGGTCTCTAGTCCAACCTCGTGCTCAATCAGGTCTGACACTGAATGTATTCTTGCTTCTTCCATCTTCTTTGCTACCCCTCTTTAATTGCTGATTATCCTATTGCAGCTTTTCCTACTTCTGCTAATACTTAACAGCAACAAGAAAGACTTCAGAGATTCTTCCAAGCACTCTGTAGCACCACTGCTAACATTATTATAAACAATGCACCAGCAACAGCCACAGGATGAATTCCTTACTCAGAATCCCAAGAGTTTAATGGAACTACATATGCTGTTAAATAAAATGCAATATTAAGAAAAAAAAAAGGCAGACCGTGGTACTCGTCGTTTTCCTTCCTTGTTCAGAGAAGGTGCTTTATGCTTGATTATGCGCTTCAGGTGATTAATAGCATCACAACATTGTTGAGTGGTGCCTGTTAGAGAGAATTGACATCTATAAATAAATGCTAGTAACTTGGTTAAATGAATCAAGGTATTAGCACTATAGAAATGGTGGAAGAGGCTCACACGCAGCACGATGTCTGTGAGCTCCGCTACTCTGTGCTTCTACAGTAAATTTTTCAAGGCTGCAGAATGAACCCATCAAACAGCAGACAGGCTAAAATGGCCTTAGCCAGCCATGAGGCCTCTACTACAAAACTGTATATTCCACTTTCTGTGATCATGTTTAAAGAAGCTATAAAATTTTCCCAAGCTGAGTATTTCTTCTAGGGAGACTTTTTTATATCTTGAACTTTTTTTCTGAAAGAAATAAAGCTTTGAAACATCAGTTTTTGGATTTATGTTCTAATGAGTATTAATCAATGAAAGTCAGAGAATGGAGAAAAAAAAGAAAAAAGAGAAAAGCAGGTTTACTGAAGAATCCTTAGTACTGTGGAAGAGGTCATAGATTCTTCACATAGCTACTACATACTATTGTAGAGTGACAAGGCAATCAGGAAAGGGTATTACAAAACAGTGAAAATCTTCCACAGAATATATAGAAATGTCAGTTTCTGGATCATTTTGTTTGCTATAAAAGAGCAGACTAAAGACTCCCATCAAGCTGCATTTTTACACTGTGTAACTGCAAAAACAGGACTCAAATCAGAAGCACCATTAGCATTTTTGGTGCTACTATAAAACACAGTAAATGTGAACAGGTTCACATGGACTCAAAAATCTTCCACCTCCATATATTAACCTCTCTTCTAGTAATGAAAAACAATCCTTCATATGCTGTCAAGGTTCCTACGGTTATAGTAGTTTTTCAATTTTAATCCAAGATTCAACAGGATGTCTTTTTTTTTTTTTCACTCCATAGTTAATTTAACTATAGCTCACCTAATGATTTCTCATCTGTATGGGCTAACGCCAAACTTTCCAGAAATACAACCAATGTTTCACATACAAACTGCTCCACCAGAGAATCTTCCTCCCTTTAAAAACCAGAAATAAACTTGATGAGAAACATGAGTAGAGGAAACACTAAGTGTGAAATTCTAATTAAAGAAACAAACTAAAATAGCATAGAGATAAACTGCATGAGCTCTAAAAAATAGCAATGAAATTTGCTGACCACCTTTAAAAGGCGTAACTTCCCATAAATTCGTAATACAAATTTAAACATATACTCTCCACTTGCAGAAAGCCCACTACAAAATCATAACTAAAAGCGAATATGCTATGTAACTCAATTTTACAGCTGTCATGTACCTTAATGATGACTATTTGAGTTCTACACCTAATCCTTTTTATGTTCTTGAACCTTTAGTCCAAGCTAGTTACCATTTCAAGCTGTTTGCTCACCTAAATTCTCTGTAGATGCTGTTAAAAGCAAGTGCTGCACCCAATCTCTTAAAAGCACTGGGATGAAGAGCGAGACTATACAACCGTTTAAAAAGAGACTTGGTGTTTGCTGGGCTTTTCTCCTGCTGTCTCGGTGTCGTCTGCTTGATAGACCATTTCAAAAACTCTCGCACACACTGAGCACAGAAATCTCTCAAAGTGCTGTCAACTGGATCCACTATGCCACTCTGAAACCACACAAGATTATTTCATTAGAACAAAGCAAAAACCCTGCCACAGTCTCAGTGTAGTACTAGAGCAGCTTATTTAGACAGTATTACTAATAAATTAAAAAACTGTACTCACAGTTTCCCAGAAATAACAAAAGTTCAAATAACCTCTCGGCTTGGGAATATCATGCAACAGATCCTCCCTGAGGCTCTGCTAAGGCACATGGAGGACAAGGAGGTGATTTAAGACAGCCAACTTAGCTTCACCAAGGGCAAGTCCAGCCTGACCAACCTAATGGCTTTCTATGATGGAATGACTGCATCAATGGACAAGGGAAAAGCAATGGACGTCATCTATCTGGACATCTGCAAGGCCTAGGACACAGTCCCCCACAACATCCTTCTCTCTGAATTGGAGAGATGTAGATTTGATGGGTGGACTGCTCAGTGGATAAGGAATTGGTTGGATGGTCACAGACAGAGGGCTGTGGTCAATGGCTCAATGTGCAGATGGAGATGGGTGACAAATTGTGCCCCTCATGGGTCTGTGCCGGGGCCAGTGCTCTTGAGTACCTTCATCAACGACATAGACAGTGGGATCCAGTGCACCCTCAGCAAGTTTGAGGATGACACCTAGTGGAGTGGTGAGGTAGACACGCCATAGGGACGGGATGTCAACCAAAGGGACCTAGACAAGATGGAGAAGTAGGCCCATGTGAACCACATGAGGTTCAACAAGGCCAAGTGCAAGGTCTTGCACCTGTGTCAGGGCAATCCACATTATCAGTACAGGCTGGAAGATGATGTGCTGGAGAGCAGCAGCCCCAGAGAGACGTAGTTGGGGGTGTTGGTGGATAAAAAACTGGACATGAGCCACTACTAATGTGTGCCTGTAGCCTAGGCGGCCAGTCACATCCTGGGCTGCATCACAAGAAGCAGATGGAGAGAGGTGACTCTGCCCCTCTGCTCTGAAGGGAGAGATCTCACCTGGAGTACTACATCCAGCTCTGGATCCCAACACAAGAAGGATGTGGACTTGTTGGAGTGGGTCCAGAGGAGGGCTCCAAAAGTGATCAAAGGGCTGGAGCACCTCTTCTATGAGGAAGGCTGAGAGAGTTGGGGTTGTTCAGCCTGGAGAAGATAAAGCACCAGGGAGACCTTATAGAGGCCTTCCAGTACCTGAAGAGGGCCTCCAGGAAAGCTGAGGAGGGACTGTTTACAAGAGTGTGTAGCAATAGCACGAGGGACAATGGTTTTAAACTAGAGCAGGGTAGATTTAGATTAGATGTTAGGAAGAAGTTCTTCACTATGAGGGTGGTGAGACACTGGAACAGGTTGCCCAGAGAGGTGGTGGAGGTCCCATCCCTGGACACATTCAAGGTCAGGCCTGATGGAGCTCTGAGCAACCCGATACAGTTAAACATGTCGCTGCTCACTGCAGGGGTCTTGGACTAGATGACCTTGAAAGGTTCATTCCAGCTCAACACATTCTGTGATTCTATGAAAATTACTACTGTCTAAAGGAAAGGCAGCATTTCCAGCCCTCACAGCACTAGATTAGGCCTCAAAGATCTGGATCTCTATTCCTGTCTCAGCTACCAGCTTAGGAGTCTTGTCTAAGTAACTTTCGTTTCTACGGTGCCAGTTTCCTCTGCTGTAGAAACAGTGTGTCAACATTGATTTCCATGTATAAAAGTACTGCAAAACCCCCTGGCCTACCTTGCCTCCTACTACTTCTGCTCAATGCAAAACCTAGTTTTAAACTTAAAACTTTTGCACCTGGTGAAAGCAGAGAAACTTAAGAGAAAAACTGAGCACACATCAAAAGCAATTTTCATTTGGGTGCGGGGGTGCAGAGAGGTGTGAATGTATTTCAGTAGTTCCTTGAATACACCAACGATAATCTTATAAGACTTTGAAGATGCTACACCTGCATTTTAGAATGCCAAAGAAATAACGAAATCCACCATCAAAATCTCAATTAAGAAACATTAAATAGTCCTTAAAAAAACCCCATGAACTGTTTTCCATGTTTCAGACAAATAACAAGCCATTATACCTGTTCACGTGCTCCTGGTTCTTCCAGCAGTAAAATGATGATAGTAAAAAACAGTCACATGACACAGAAAAAAAATAAAGAAAGAATTATGACCTACCAAGATAGCTTCCAGGAATGACACTGTATCTTGACTCTCAAATTTTTTGTTGTTGGTAAACCAGTGAATGAGTTGCATGACTAAAGGCTCATACAATTGTCTTGTTACCTGAAAAAGTAAATGTCAGCTACATCTCTAGGATTAATATGTTTCTATGTTATTTTGCTATTCAAAATACATAAGAACAAAACCAGTACTTCTTTGAAAAAGGGTCTATAAAATTAATCATTAGCTTAATTTTCCAGTCCCATATCAAGGATTAAAATATTTTTAAAATCTGGTTAGCTGCTTTCTATTCAACTAGTTCCAAAAGCTCTCCAAGCTTGCTTTCAGTAAGATCCTCTGAGACAAAGCACGCTGCCTGCCACAGACTGATAGGCCATTATAAAGCCAGGGAAACAAAGAAATTTTGTTTTAAGCTGTATTTTGACCTACAATCTCTCTTAATCTTTAACATATACATTATTCTAACTTCCTGGATTTCAACAATTCTACCTGTAAGCCAATCTGATTGAATACATGAAAGGAGGAACCATTAAATATACATGCATACATACACGCTTATAATACAGTGTGCACGCCTGTTTGCACTGCTTTGGACCAATCCAGACATTATTTACCCATGGTTTATGTTCAGTCATATGCCAGCAAAAGGGGTTTCACCTAAACTGGTTACATAAAGCACAAAGTCTCTTTGGTCTAAAAGAAAAAAAAAAGAATCTGGATGCCAGGATCCAAACAGCAGTCTGAAAAGGCGCAAGAGCTGCAATTTCAGTGGAGCTGAACATATGCATCTATTCTGTTTCGTGCAAAGCAGGAGAAATACCATGTTCTTAAGTTTGAATTAAATGTATAAACCTTAGTTCTCAATGAGGCAGCTATAAACTGTCGCCTAAATAATCAACTTCACCTCAGACTAACTTACTAGAGAAAAAAAAAGAAATGCGGCGATAAAGAGCAGCTACTACCGCACACTTTTTGAAAGAATCTTGAAGTTTGAATCTTAAATCCCTCATGTATTTGTACATTCCTCTCAGTTACTATGAATTACACTCTATTACCGAAGTCTTTGAAAAGGCTTCCGCTCCACCCTTGAAATCCTGAAAAACTAACCCTGAAATAGAATCTCAGCTTACAAAATACATTACATTGTGGGGGAAGCAACATGTCAGGATAACTTCTAACAGGATAACTTCTAAATAAAATTATAAATTAATTCTCACATTTAGAAGTATGTTAAACAAGCTAAAATACTTATAAATTAATCTGTTTACCTGGTCTACATCACAAGCAAGATGAAGCAGTACTGGAAACATTCGCTTATGTAACTGATACATGGGTGGAGGATCCTGATGTCCTTCTGGCATCTGAGATGCCTTCCCCAACATATATGTGACTATGCCATGCAGCAGCTCACATGCTGCAACCTGAAATACAAAAATCCTTTTGGTTATGCATCCATTAATTCCACAGGGAAGAAAAAATTATGAGAAGGAGAGAATGAGTCACAAGAAAGGGTGTACTTGAGAAGTAACTCCAATCTATGCTAAATCACTGTTCCAGGAACAGATCGTGTCCATGGAAATAATTTACACACGTTCTAACTGTCTCTATCATGGGCAGTCACTTTTTAGCTGGAGAAAATTTATCACTGGATAAGTCACCCATCATGATACTTTCAAGGATACGTCCGTTCTGGACTTTCTTTGGATATCAACATCTAGCAAAGCAGCAAAATATTGCTTAAGTGCTCTGCTGGACAGAGCCCACAAGTTCATAGGCTACACATGAGAAGGAGGCCAAACAACACTGGACATCAGCTAGTTTAAAATTTTAATTTTTATGTTAAGTCTAACTCTCAGAGCACTATGCTGTCTGATAGAGCTTATGGCAACATCTGTTCTATAATTTTTAAAGACTCAGAATAATGTCATCATGAAAGAGTACCAAAGAAGTACATTGCTGCCTATGAATTAAAATATATCTTTCTTAACAAAGAAGAAATTATTTTATAAAGTATTTATCAGCTAGCATAAAAAAATGCAGAAAAAACATCAATACTTTTGTTTGTCTGTCACTTGCAGAAAGAGCCAATTCAGTCACACGAGGCAAGAATAAATCCAAGTAGATGACAGGCTTCATGTCTGCAAATGGTACAGCAAAGCTCAGACGCTTCTCAGTGTCCCAGGATACACATTTCTTCATCATCTCTTCCGCAGAGGTAGCTAATGCATTTGAAAAAGATCAAAGCAAAAAATAAGCTTTATATAATATATGTGGAGAAAGTATTTCCATAGCTCAGTCAAGAAATCGCTAACATTCCAGCTTCAGCTAGACTGCCATATGATGTTAATGCTTTATAAACTACTGGATGTTACAAGTACCAGAAGTTTTATGCTGGTTTTAACTGCACATCCAAATAGATGCTCTGTCACCACACGACAAAAATAACTGCAGTCAAGATTTCAGGTGACAGTTGCAGCAACCTCCAGTTTCAACACAGGTAAGTTTGGAGACAATTAGAAACCCAGGTGTCATTAAACCACACTTGATATAAAAGACTTTAAGATATCCAATATACTACTTTTGTCTTCTACTGTTATAAAAGAAGAATGGGTTCTTGAAGAACAGGTCAGATAAGAAAATTCAACATACAAACTCCTGCAGTTGCACAGAAAATTACTACATTTATGGCTATGTCCTCCAAGGAAAATTGCCATACTTATTCCTATATTCCTATACTTGTTGATTTGGTTAAAAAAGTGTGAACATCCTTTGTATTTAATTTCCAAGGAATAATACTACTTTCCTACAGTAGTTCTGAATAAGCAGCAGAAAAGTACTTGGCAGAAAGAAAAAAAAGGTAAGCATCAAAAGCAAGGAACTTCTGCACAACTACATTAGTTTTTAGACTGACTAAATTTTGCACTGAATTTATCCCTTAAATCTCATGTTCAGATACTTACGCTATATTTTTCCATTTTTGTGTTAATTAGGTTGTATGATATCTAATAATTAGATTTTAAAGCTTACTCACAGTTTGAAGAGAAATTTTTTTTTTGCGCAAAGGCACTAATATGGACACCTGCAACCTGGACATACTAAAGGCACGGTGCACCTTAAACTCACAAGTGAAGAAGTAAGCTTGCTGAGACTTACACATTCACAGGCTCCAGTTCTGAAAAACTGGATTACGTAAGAACTACTGTAAAAAGATGGAAACACTACTAAAGAGTTACAAACTGGAACAAAGTTTTAAAACGGCTTTGTAGCGAGAGGGTGAGGCAGGGGGGAATGAATAAACTCAGATATTCAGACGCATATTTTTTTTGCCTTTAACTGAACTTTTCTACACACTCTCTGCATTCCACAGTAAGTTAGCAAATACTTTGCTCTCCTAGATTCCAGAACTGAATAAAAGCAATTTTATTTAAACAAGAGCAATAGAAAATAGTTTTCCTTGAAAAGCTCATGCATTCTCATAAAGCGATGTTGAGACCCCACTGAAATCTACTTTCAAGACAGACAGCAGAGGCATGTAAATATTTTTGTTTACACTGACAGGACAGGTACCTGTAATTAAGTTGTGGTTGATCTGCCCTCCCAGAGATCCAAGAAGGCGTGCCACTCTAGTCCTCACTGTTTCCAAGGAGGGACTGTCATCCTAAATAATTGAACAGATTTATATTAGTGCAAGAAGTGTTACTTCTGTGCAGAAGTAACTAGGGTTTAGATAATAAGAGCCATAAAACCTTCATTTACTAACATATGGATGAAGAAGGTGAAATGAAGAACCTGTGGGGAGAAAAAACGCATCAACAAAAAAGTTTTGGTTCAAGAAGCAGAAGAGGGCAAGACTAGAAAGCATTTCCATCACATATTGTGGGCTTTCAACTGTCACTTCTCAAGTAAAGGTTAAAATTCTATCACTACAGGTAACACACAATAGTCCAAAAAGTGGAGAGAAATCTCAAGTAAAAACTACTCTTCTCATTTGTTTTAGTCCCAGAACTCAAAGTTTAGATCCTGTATCTATATGTAAGCAGCCAACCAATTTCCATAAGCAGCCTGTATGGGATGTAAACTTTACCCATTTTGTTCAAAGACCACTAGGTTGGAAAGAGTTATGTGTGTATACGTATATATATACGAGCAACATTTCATGCCTAAAAGATTTATTCCACATTAGTTTGCACACTAGAATATACAAATAAAACTACAGTTATTTTGAGCTACTTGAGAAACCAATGGTCAAAATGATATGTATATTTGACGTCTGACCCTATGAATCTATCCATACGATAATTAAATACAAAAGAAGTTACATATAAACAAAATCATATTTGCACACTGCACTGCTGCTAAGCTGGGACCTGATCTTAGGTGAAGGGCTTTTTGTCTCGATAATATATCAGTCTAGCAGTGATGCTGACTTATAGGGTCTATTCAGTTCTCCTTCTCTGCTTCACTCCTGTCCTTATCCTAGAATACATCTTTCCAGCTGTGCTGATGTAATAGCTTTATAAGCCACACGGTAGAATTGAATTCATTGAACTGTAATAACCCTCAGAAAAAGAGTATGCATGCAAGAAAGGAAGAGAAACATCAGGAATTGATTAACTCACATTTAACTCTGAAAAGAAACAGTGTTCTTACCAATGAAAGAGTCTTCACTTTTCTTAAACGTTGTATCACGACTTTATTAAATCCCTTCTGGGCTGCTCGAGAAAGTTTCCTTACCTCCCAGTTATTCTGTGATTCAGCTGATGAATAAAAAAGCCAGCATATTAATATTAGCTTATTGTATCAGCACCTCATGCACCAATTCATAGTTCCTTTAAAAAAATCCACTCTTGTTTTTCCCCTTTTTTATTTTTTAAGATGTCCCCTTTTTTTTTTTTTAAGCTGAGTCTCTAGCTTGGAGAAGAGAAGGACAAAGGGTGACCTTGTTAATATTTATAAATATGTCACGGGTGAGTGTCTGGAGGACAGAGCCAGGCTCTTCTCAGTGATGTCCAATGACAGGACAAGGGGCAATGGGTACAAGCTGGATCATAGGAGGTTCCACAAAAATATTAGAAAAATCTTTTTCCCTGTGAGGGTGACAGAGCACTGGCACAGGCTGCCCAGGGAGGTTGTGGAGTCTCCTTCTCTGGAGACATTCAAAACCCACCTGGACATGTTCCCGTGTGACCTACTGTAGGTGATCCTGCTCTGGCAGGGGGGCTGGACTAGATCATCTTTTGAGGTCCCTTCCAACCTCTGACATACTGTGATTCTGATTCAAAATCTTAATCAAGGAAAATATGTTTCTATTAGTGCAATCTATGCTGATTTAAGGATATAGAGGACAAATCACAGAGAAGTGGTATATAAAATGGCAACAACTAATGATTTTTAAGCGGTGGCAAATAAATCCTAGTTTAAGAAAAAGACAAATTCTGAAGTGTTAGAGAAGTTACATTGTTCCCAACCACAGGAAGCAAACAATATAGACGAGTAGTACATCACATCCATACATTTAGGCGTAACTCTGAAAAAATTGTTTTTCTGTTCCTCAAGACTAACATTTTTTTGCCTGTATGTACCTGTGGATGAAGAGTTTTTCAAATAATCGTCGAGAAGAGGCAGAATATCCTTGTAGTAAGGTTGTATTATATGTCTGGGGATGTGAGCTGACCAATCTTCCAAAGCATCCAGTCCCAGATCAGCCATTGGGGCACAGCTAAGGCCCAGCTTAAATGCGTTCTACATATAAAATGTAAAACTATCAGTCTTTCATTTTTATTGACTACTACTGTTTAAAGGCTAAAAAAACCCCACAACCATATTTGAAAGCACTTAGCATACAATACATCTTCCTTGCTAATAATTTTTGTCTGCTTAACGTCTCGCTCAAGATCACTCAGGCACTAACAGAGTCAGCTTAGTGCAAAAGCAAATTCTGACAATTTACTTGATGATTCAAAAAGTCAAGTCACTATCCCACCGAAGACAGTACAAAATTCAATAGTGAACTTAGTTGCTCAACAGGATACTAACTTTGCTCCAGAATTTTTGTATGCAATTTAGAAAAAATAGTGTTAGCTGTACATCACTTTGACCTACCTGGAGTGCGGGAATATACGCTTTTATATCAAGCATGATGATGTCATGGGGCAAAGAGAGCAAAAAATTCAGACAGGATGCCAACAACTCATCCTTATACTGTTTCATTTTTGCCGCAACCTAAAATTCAGATAAAAAGATCAGGAACAAATAAACGTTCTAAAATTCTGATTTACCTGTATCAATATCCATGTAATACAAACAACTCAAAACCAATACTGGAATCCCATTCACCTGCAGATTGTTATCAGAAAATATTTAATGTACAATTATGCAGTTATTTCTCAACGGTACATGAACAGGTGACCAATACACTTCTTCTGGCATTAAACAGAAAACAGACAGTAAAATATCTTAAACCTCCACTATGTTGTGTAATTCAAAGAACTGGAATACTTCTACCATACATACAAAATTTCTCAGAAGATAGAGTTTTGATTGAGTCACATAGGTTTATATTCAGACAATGAAAGTTAGCCAGCAAATCACTTACCTCTTTTCCAAACTTTACAAACAGATCAAAGCAAGATTTCTTTTCTGGGTCTTCAGGACATTTTCTGAGACTCCTTGGACTGACACCCTACCAAACAGAAAACAGAAGTCAACCATATTAAAAAATGTAGTACCCAGTATGAATAGAAAGCACAAGTTCAACTCAGAATACATATGTCGCTGTGCAATATGAAGCTGGCACCAGTGAAAACTGGAAATGTATGTTTGTTCACTCAAAGCTCAGAAACAAACCTTAATACAGTGCCCTGAGAGTCAACTTTTTGGAATACTCTTATTATCACCCAAATAAGCAAGATACACATGACTGAAAAAATAACTTTTAAATGGCTTAATTTTCTCCTTGTCCACCTATGTAGCAAAACCTAAAAGAAAATAACATCTCTAACCATGGATACCCAGGTGACAAAAATGCTGGTAGAATAAGGAAAGGGCAGTTCACAACAGCATCTACAGCACAAGCACCTACACTGATGAGTTCCCAAACTTGCTTCACCTGGTGCTATCACCAGCAGTGGCAGGGCCGGTTCTGCGGTGGGCTACACACACGAGGGGACACAGCCCTGGCACTCTACTAGAGCTCTCCATACCGCAGGTGGTGCGTCCACCAACGGCACATCGTTATCCCCTGTGAAAGTCAGGGAGCATCAACACAAGTGTACCCCAGGAGCTGAGTAATTAACTTATACATGAACTCATACATGTCTCTGCTCCTCTGGCTAGATCATTTCTGATCTCCAAGCTATCTTCTCTACCACCTGCACTGCAAGGGTATTTCCCATCCCTCTGTTCACCTAGCTCAGGATTTTGGAAAGAGCATTATGCATAGATGGTGTCTCTTCAGAAACTGGGCTTCTAGTCTAAATTTTTGCCTTCAGTGTGCTTGTAACTACAGAGGCAGAGCATGCCATAATCATTTGAAACAACAGGATACCAGTCTCAATGAATTATTTTCCATAGTGCATAAAAGACATTTATATAAGAATTGCATCATCATTAACACAATATGTCACTCCTCTGTTGGGAAAAAGAGATCTTACCTCAAAGTACTTTATTTTCTTGGCAATTTTCATTGTAACAGAAAGTAGCTTGTAGAATCCACTAATAAGAGGTAGTCTTGTTGAATGGATAATAAGCTCATAACCAAAGGAATATACCCAAGGATTAAAGTATTCAACATGCCTCTCTGGAAGTACCTCTCTAAAACAGATGCACAGAAAATATACAAGAAAAAAAAAATAAACCAAATAAAATGTCTGTTTCACCTTTTTTCAAACTTTGAAGTCAATACAAGAAAGAGGAGTATTGCTATAACACAGCAGCTCCAAAGACAGTGAGGAAATAATTACATGCTGCCTTCTGAGGCAAGCCAAGGAGTATTTTTATTTTGCTTTACAGTGTAAAGCCATTTCTTCCTCATTATATCTTGTTATTGAATTTATACAAACACATATACTCCCGCATCACACCACACTTTATTACCGAGACTGCAGTACTACTAAGGGAAATCAGCTGCACCTCCACAGGCAAACAACGCTGTACTTTTCACTTAACGCCCAACACTAGGCCTCTGAAGTATTTAGGATACATGCTCAGTATAATACTAAAAGTTACAACATATCCTGAAAGACAATTACACCCAAATAATGAAAGTGAATTACTTGCCTCCCACACTCTTTAAAAAACTTCGAGCTGTTAAGCTAGCACGCTTTTACCTCACACAGATGTCTGAAACACACTTATTGTGCCCCTGCTAATCACCTCATGTATTTTGAAATACATTGTCCTAAGTCAGAAACAGGCACCTTAAATAAATCTCACTTCAAATTTCTTCCAACCACTTTCTTACTTCCGAATTACATAAAACCATATTAATACCTGCAGAATTCCACAAGATTCACAAAGGCAATAAAATCTGTCAGCTTTGTTGGCTGAAGGTTTGAAGCAGGGTCAGAAGTAGGCCAAACCAGAGCACTGTCAGTTTCATTTTCATCCTGAAAATAAATATTGAAGTAAGAACACTGGATCTGTGACAACACAGAAAGCATTTACACCTTTTTTTTCCAGATAAACATATGCCGTTTTTTCCAGCTGCTAGTTTGTCACAAAGGACTAATAATGGACAAATCAATGACTGAAAGAAATAAAAGGGGATGCATCCTTCTAAGGAGAAAGCAAGTAGAAAAATGAAAACCACTAGATGTCAGAGTAGAGAGTCTAAAATAATGGATTCTGGGAACTTCTACTAATTCTGGCGTTTCCATCTCCTAATACTGCAGTGTAATATTAAAAAATATTATTTTGCGTAGTATGAATGTTACTTCAAGGACACTGTAAGGAGCTACCTAAGCATAAAGAGAACAAAACAGGGAATGGGATTTTCATCCCCCTACAAGAGCACCAATTAATGGACAAGTCATCAGGACTCACCTGTTCATTAACATCCAGCTTCTGAACAGTCAGGTCCAATTTCTCAATAATCTTCAAAATAGATTTTATAAGTTCATCATAGAGCAAACGACTCAGGGACTGCAGTGGCGAACTTGCAGTAAGAAAGTTTTCATCTTCAAAAACACACTCCTTTATAGGAAGAAAAAGTTCATGTTTCAAAACAAATCAAAATTATTTCTTGAATTTACAAATCAAGATTTGAATGACCCAGAGAATCCAGCTTTTGATCGTTCTCAGCTATGGAAGCCTAAATTCACCCCTGTTTAATTCATTTATCAGGTACAAAATCCCACTAAATCCAAGAAACAGTTCTTCTACAGCATGACATTTGGAAAAAGTCGAGGGTTAGAAAAGCAGTGATAAGACTCAGGGTTACGCTTCTTTTTGATTTCCCATGTTAACTATGCTTTTACCTTCATTGTGTCACAGTTCAGTAGACTTCTGAAGAGATACAAATAGTCCTTATATGTTGGTACTTTCCTTGTCCTAACCTCTCCAACTTCAAGGGATTCTTCTGATCCAGAAGTTTCTTTTCCAAAAAAATCCTGAAAAGATACAATATTCCTCAGAAACGCTGCTGTGGTGGGTTGACCTTGGCTGGACACCAGGTACCCACCAAGCTACTCTATCACTTCCCTCCTGAACAGGACAGCGCAGGGAGGAAATAAGATGGAAAAAATTCATGGGTCACCATGAAGGCAGTTTAATAAAGCAAAAGCAAAGGCCATGAGTAGAAGCAAAGAAAAATAATCATCCGGAAACATCCAATTCCTTCCCAAAACGTAAGGCTTCACTATGCATAGTGGTTGCTCTGGAAGCCAAACGTTGTAGTAACGAATGCCCCCAGTCCTCCTTCTTTTTCCAAGTTTTTATTGCTGAGCAGACATCATATGGTAAGGAATATCCCTTCGGTAAGTCTGGGTTACCTCTCCAGGCTATGTCCCCTCCCCAAGACCTTGCCCACCCCCAGACTACTGGTGAGGGGGTACGTTGGAAGGACAGCCTTGGTGCTGTGTTAGCAGTGCTTAGCAGCAGTCGAAGCACTGAGGTCTTACCGATGCCTCTCTAGCTCCCACTATGAAGCACGGCCCTATGAGAGCTGCCATGGGAAGAATTAACTCCATACCTCAGCCAGACCCAATACAAATGCATATATAACTACCTGACTCAAGCTAGAACAAAATGCAAAATTACTTCTGCAGGCAGAAACATTAAATGTTTAGCTTTCTTACTTAATCAACCGTTTCCTTTCAAAAATCTCTAAAGTTCTTTTCTTCCAGTGGTCAGGTATTTGAGAAACTCTATACCTGCTGCACAGGATTAAAAAGCTTTTAAATCCTCCCTTAACACAAACATCCTGTAAAACTTGTGTAGTGTCCAAAATTTGTTAACCTGGAAGAAAGCTGCACAACTTTAATTATAACCTACTTTCTTACAGACAACCTGAGCAATCAAGAACCGCAGAGAACAGAAGTCTATTTCCTGACATTTTTTTCATTCAGCACAAAAGGCACACCCTCGCTATGCTGAGCAGATGTAGGAACCAGAGACTAATCACAACTAGGCCACAATTCAAAATGGACAGCACAATTTTCACTTCTTCTGGTCTTCCTCTGTTTATTGGGCTACATCTTCAAAAACTGGAATGTATACTCTAGGAATCTAGATGAAATAAATACGGTCAAACAGTTATTTTACCTTTGAAAAGGTGACTGGCTTGGAGAAGACTCTGATTAATCCCTGGTGCACTGAAACAAAAAAAGAACCTGAATGGTCTTAAAAGGGCACAGCATCCGTATCGCTCGTTATGTTAGCAATGAATTACAGTCTTCTATTTTCTATAGTCTGTTAGGATGAGGGAGAGGCAAAAGAACACAGATTTTTCCTTAAGGACAAATATAGCCAAAACCAGAGCCATAACTCTAGCATGTCTGAGAGGGATTCAATTCTGAACTTGCTTCTTACTACTTTTTCTTAATACCACTTTGACTTTCGCCTGACTCTGTGATGACCAAGACATTGTCCATAATGTCCATATCGAAAAAAGCAACAAATCCCGATGACTCTCACAAACACAGACTTAGGGTCTCTGTTCTGGCATGGTGTTTCGGTACACCACATCCCAAATCAAGAATATGGAAAACAATGAAACAGCAAAGAAAAGAGCAATACAAAAAAGCCACCAAAAATAATTGAAAAAAATAAAAATAATTTCTGAAAATCAGAATTGCTGGAGGCAAATCAAGCATGCTGGAGGCTACTAGAATTGTCAGCTACCAATGCTGACACATTCATTATTACATTTGCAGGACTGTATGGCTTATCATGTTTAGAATTTTCATTTTTACTAGGTACAAGTTCCAGAGCATAAAAAGATTGCACTTCTAATAGAGATGACACTCACTCTACTTTCTATGATATTTTGTAGGGGTAACTCAAAGAGTATTGAACACATTTTTGTACATTTTTCTGCAAAATCCCTTTCTCCCCACAATCCTTCAGAGCAGGAAGGTAAGTCTTCTGTCTAAACAGATTATCATAAAAATATCTTCTCCTGCTCTTGAGGATTCTGGCACCCAAAATAGTTGTTAAGTGTACTCCTTATGTGATTTAAAAATGAATACTGAAAAATAACACAGTGAGAATCATAGAATCATAGAATGGCCTAGGCTGGAAGGGACCTTAGAGATCATTTAACCCAACCTCCCTGTCATGGGTAGGGACGCCCACCTCTCGACTAGACCAGGCAACACATGGGGACCGAGCAGGAATCGAACCCGCAACTTCGGCGTACGTCGTTGTTGTCAGCACCGCGCTCAAACCACTGAGCTAACTGGCCCCCTAAAGAACACTAAATCTCTATTATTAGAGGACATGAAAAGATTCATTTTTGACCCCAAATGGCTATTCCACCTCTCTCTCTTAGAACCAGTTAATTAATTTAGGGGAAAAAAAAATTCAAACAAAAACCCCACAATCTCCCAAAAATCACAACGAAGTTAACAACACGGACTCACCCACGGTGCTGATAAAACTCCAGAGAACTGGACCTTTTCCTGAGAGGGCTAGAAATACTTTTATTATTGATTTGCAACAGATTAACTGCATTTTTTCACTGTATTGTGGAAAGCTATTGATCTGCAGCACAACTAGATGTTCAAGAACTGGAGTGTATACTTCTGGAATCTAAAAGAAATAAAAACAAACAATTCATCATGCAAAGATAAGGGTTATAACTAGGTATCAACGTGAAGAATCATGCTAAATAATTTCAGCAAAATACTTTGGTACTGCTCTGAGAACAGCAAAAGACTTAGGAAGTGAATTCATCTTAGATATAAAAAACTCCAAAACCTAAAACAAACAAAAAAAACCACAGAAAACAAACAGAATAAATAAGTTTTTTGGAACACATTACGGAAAGTAGCTCCTGAGTAGATCAATGCTTTGGTGGTACCAGTGTTAAGCTTACTAGGAAAGTAACAATTTAATTAAACAGTAATAATAATACAGGAGTATAATCTGTTCATCCTTAACAATCCGAATACAGAATGTAAGTTAAAGTCTCTTCTCTGCTGCAACTTTACTCCTGAGCTCCAGCTTCAGCTAAGATCCAGAAAGTCCTCATTAGAACACAGACAGCAGAGCATCCACGGAAAATCGAAGTATCAGCCTCACAGAACACACTTAGTAAGTAGCAATGGAGTGGTATAAAGAAATAAAGAGAGAGGTAAGGCTAGGTCCAAATAAATAGCTTTGCCTAAAATAAAGAAAAACCTATTCACATTTGGCTATTGTGGTTTTCATTACAATGTCCTGTAGCATTTTATTTAGTATATTATGTGCATTTTATTTATTCAAATAAAATCCAGTAATGTATTCTCCTGATATTCTTCCCATCCCCTAGGAGCTAAATGTGACTGTATTGCAGATAAAGAAACACTGCCACAGTTCACAGCTACTATCTGCTCATACATCCATAGCTACGTTAAAAAAAAGTGACTGATACTATAAATACTTCACTTACCGTATCTATATGGAATATCACACTTGCAATGGACTGGAGGAAACTTGGTAGCTGATACAGATGGTCATCTATGGTTTCTGCTTCTGTGAGGTACATTTGCTTACAACGCTGAAGGAGCTCAACGTACATGTCATCAACATCCTTAGGACTTATAGCCTTACAGGGCTTACAGAGAGAAAATACAATACTGAGTTAGCAAATTCGTACAGCCAAGCAAATGTAAGTTGTAGTACTAAAATCCAGCCAAGTCTTCACTGAATCATAGTAAGAACAATCTTTTAATTTTTTCCAGGAATTCAATGTATCTGAATAAACTAATTTTATGGTACCTGCAATGAACTAAAACAATAGTTCACTGATGCAGTGTAATTTACAGTAGGAGTATTTGAACCTTCAGTGACACTATTTCAAATTCAGCCTGAAAAGGTTTAGCTATGAATACCTTAAATATGGCATTATGGACGCTAACATTCACTTATGTTTTAACTCAGCTGCAATAACGTATTAAGCGTCTAACCTTAATGTGGCTTAACCAATTATCATTCACAGGCTACCACTATTTAACATTTAACCCAGTAGCTCATTTTTATGGTGCTGCAATCTGTACAAACAAGAGGATAAAGACTACTCTCAAACCAGTGAACAAGCAGAAAGCATCCAAACAGTACTAGAGGGTAGGTAACAATGCTTACAGATTTCTATAGAATGATTTGTAATCACAGTATTTAGCATGAGCTAGGTCAAAAAGCAATCTTTGTGGAAAAGGAATCAGGTCACTGGTAAGACCTGTAGTGGGGAACAGATCCTGGAAAATGAATATACTGATTTAGATAATGACAGAATATGAGAAGTAGGCCAAAGATTTAATCCAGTCTGTCTTAAAAGCATGCTAACAAAATTAAGACTATCCATTTATCATTTGTAGAATTGCAAGCATTACTTTAAAATTATTTTAGCAATTAGAAAGTAAAAGAAATATTCTGACTTGAAACTAAATCAACCACTGAACTTGTGTTCAGGCCCCTACTTGCAGTAGCAGCAATACTTGGCTTACTCACAATCTAACATTTGATGTTTGGCCAAGATTTAGTCTAAACACACTAACAATTACTAGTGTGTCTTGACATATTAAAGATTTATACGTATTGGAGCATTAAGATCCCATTTGCCTATTATAATCTTCAGTATTACCCCACATCTGTATTTACATTATGCAATTTTAATTAACTTCTTGTGTTTTGCAATAGATATTTTTAACAAGGTTCTTTCAATTCAGTAATTTGAAATATTTCATTTTTTCTGAAAACAATACCTTTAACTAAATTTCCTTCTGGCTCATATCATAGAAGAAGACTAGATTTCAACAGAGCATGCTGAAAATTCTATAAAACAAAGACGCTCTGCTCAAAAGGCAGCAAAATGGATTCAGCTAGTAACCAGCTATTCTATGACTTTTCCTAACCTTTTCCACATAATCTTTGAGATGAGGTAACCTAACCTTCACTTTGAGAGAGATAAAAAGGAACATCTAGAATTTTGTTATATAAAAGTTGGAGTACCAGCATCAAGCACATAGGTTGCAGATACATAAACATCACCTTTTCTTTATAGAACCTTACTGTTATATTCCCATTTTAACTGACTGACAAAAACTTGAAGCTGGTTCTTAATGGTGCTTCCTGAGAAACATACGTGCCCTCTGCATCTGTATATAAGCACGGTTTCTTTGTTTTGTTTTTTTCCCCCCCTCTCCAATTTGCAGTTGTTTCACAAATTACCTCTTGGTGTCCTGCAGTCAGCACTGCATTTCGGCTGTTCTGATTGAGATACTTGCTCTGTAGGAAACCCAAGCTGGCCTGGATTCCACCAACTAAATGCAGAAAGAGCTAACAAGCTATTGTCTGTACCTAAACGATGGAGCACATCCTAAGTTTTGTGACAGTTGTATCTGAAGCCCCTGGTTTTCCACTTCAGAACTGGTGCACAAGAAGTAACTACAATCCCCAGTGCTGCAAGTGTTCCCACTAAAATTCAGTATGCTTGTCAGTTATTTTCAACCACAATCCATTTAACAGTGTAGCTAATTAAGGTCAATGCTTAATCCAGAAACAGGAGCATTTCCTACATAAGAAGCTGTGTAAAACTGCAAAATGAATGGTATCTGAATCCTAGCTTCAAATCCATTCACCACGCTCCTTTATCAGAACAGTTTCCTGCACGTACTGCTGCAAAAAGCCCGTATCCACGAATGGCAATGGACAACTCCTTGTTGCTTGAATCCATTCTTCTGATGATTCCATAGAACTGCTCCATGAAGAATTGCAACTTGCTTTTGTGTAGCTCTGCATCCTTGGCTACCATCAAAGAAATCTGTAAAGCAGATACAAAAAAATCAGTGTTTCCAGAAACATGAGAAAATGCCACCAAAAAAATAACAGTAAGTCTTAAATGATACTTAGCTTGTAATACAAAGCACTTCAAACAAAATATTCAAACAGGTTC
Source organism: Apaloderma vittatum (assembly GCF_000703405.1). Classification (NCBI taxonomy): domain Eukaryota; kingdom Metazoa; phylum Chordata; class Aves; order Trogoniformes; family Trogonidae; genus Apaloderma; species Apaloderma vittatum. The sequence goes on along the minus strand of NW_009734429.1, from coordinate 8,325 downwards.
ACTGAACTTACAAGCACCAAATATTCCCACTATTTCAACAAATTTGACTTTGTTTTAACCTCAGAGATCCCATTAAAGTTACAACACCTGCTTGAGGAATGAATCCAGTGCAGAATGACTGGCTTTCTTCAGCTCCTGGTTTGTGTGGCCACACCATTTACACATTGCTTCAAAGAGAGAGACATAATTGTCCAGGAGTAAGGCACCAAACTGAGCAGCATGCCAGCTGAACAACTGTAAACCAGCTGCAATTTAAAAACAATTCTCATTACAACCCAGACTTACATTTCACTTTCCAAAATCCAGACCAGACTAAAAGCATCTGCCTTAGGACTCTAGGTAGGCATACCTACCACAGCTGGAGGATATAAAATGTATTCTTCTACCCATTACAGTATCAGTATCCAAATATTAAGAACTGAAGCATAGAAACAACCCTTCAAAATGTTCTATTTTAATGTACACTATTATGGAAAGCAAGGCTGTGTTCTGAAAAAAATGTACATTAACAATGAAAAAGAAAGAGACTCTACTGGCTACAAATAATTCTTGACTGCACAATTCACGAGGATTTGGTTTCTGTGGGCAGGACATGCTCAAGTTCCCCTCTTGCAACAAATTGTGATGAAGACAAAGAATTCAGAATATAGGTAATTTCACAATCCCCAAAATAAGCATAAATAAAATATCAAGATCCTCAATGAATTTGGGGGTTTTTTTGGCTGACTATCTTGAAAGAGGATTTTACCCTTCAGAGTTGCCATGGGCCTAGTACCCATACCTTGCATTTTTGCAGCTTCTGCATAAGCCACTCACATTTCACAGGTCAGTGTCTCATATTCTTCATGAACTTAACGTGCTCCCCATTTCCTTCTCCTTCTTCCAGTGAAATTCCCCTTCTCTTCCTATTTTTTTCCTTTAACTCAATCCATCAACTTTTCTCTTAACTTGCTACATTCCTTTTATTTCTACTCCTACCATGATCCCCGTCTCATACCAGGGTTTTGTACTACCCTAGAGGGCCAAATGGCATCAATGTAATGCTACTGTTCAGTAGCTGATTACAACTTGCCTAGTTTAACCAAATACACGTTTAACTCTTTCAATTCCAACTTAGAGTACACCAGCTTTGCTTCTCGACCAGCTTAGAAGATGGAAGACTAGCGCTTTCTGAAGACACCCAGTAGAGTATAAACGACTCTAAACAGAGGACAACAGTGTATATACAGCATCCACCTCAGCATGAATTGAAATAATTTACAATCTTACCTAGTTGTACTGCATATCGCTTCTGATCAACCTGCAATATCAGAAAAGGCGTGTCATATATAAATTATTCTTCAGCAGGGCCAATTCATTTATGTGTAACAATTCATATGTGGCAGGTTTACCTGTGGGTTGATTGCCTTTGTTGCAAAATCAAAAATCTCCTTTGCAGTCTGAGGATCTGTGAAACAATTCAGTAATGAGTATATCACTACTGACACACAAGAGGCAGAACGAAGAAAAAGATACTTTTATCCAAAGCTTGCCATGAAGAAGCAATATTGGAAAGCCCTACATATCTCAAGAGGTAGACATGCTTTTTCCTTAAATACTACTAAATGTGAAAAAATAATACACCTGTATGTACTGATTTTTCTGAATATCCATGTTTTAACAGACATATCTCTTCTAAGGGAACCACATCTCTGTATAAACTGCATTCCACCAACAGTGTGGCTCTCACACCTTCCCAATCCCTCGTTAGAAGAAAGCACTTCAAACATTTATGTGCTGAAACACACCGATGAGCCGCTCCACACAAAGACAGGCTACAAGGACCATGTAGCTGGATAGGTGTTGTTTTTGCATAAACCATCTACCAGTGGGGAAATTTTCATGCCGAGTACATAGCAAGAAATGGTGCTGCTTGCTGGCTGTACAATGATTAAAATATAAAATTGTGTAACTGTCTTTCACATAGAAAAGAACACACCTTCGTCCACAGATTTGGTGAAGTTGTACATGAGTGCAACCAGTCCCCTCAGACATCCTGCCACAACAGGTAGCTTGGGTACCCTTGTAGCTGATGTCATCTAAAAAAGTAGGAATTGGAAAAAAATATTATCCTCAAGCTAAGATAAATCTACATCAAGGCATCTCAAATATTCCAATTTAATAGTTATGTCAGCACCTATCTCTATGAAGTCAAGTCCGCAGCAACATCTCCTGCTCAGAAGTTTCATATCACTTGGCAGTTTGACTATAGAAGCATAAGAAATCCTTTGAAAAGCATGAAATATGCTTCACCAAGACAAATCATAGCAAAACTTAGATAGCACACACTAATGTCTTAGAAGTACAGAATACAGGAATGCAAAGCTGAGCAGAACTGTGATATTTAACTAAAGTGGAAGGATTTTGTAACTAGCAGAGACTAAATCAGAAACTACCAGTGCGTGGCAATTTAATTTTTCTTGGGCGCTACCGCAATGATCAGTGTGTCATCTTTTCTCCCTGTAAATTGGTTAATTCACTGCCACCAACAGCCTTGAATTTTTATTCTGAAAGCTTCTCAGAACCAGTGAACACAAACTTTAATGGTCCTTACGGAAGCATTTATGATTGTGCCATTAGATCCCTACAAACAGTACTAGTTAAAATAGCATTCCAACATACAGCACCACACACATCAAAGGAAAAAAAAACTGAGGCAGTGTAAGAGTCCGAAAAGAAATTCCAGTAATACCTGTGTTTTAAGCTCCCCCAAATAAGCTCGGAATAGTTTTTCAGAGTTGTTAATCATGTCACTAGGTTGGACCTCTCCTAAAACTCCCAGAAGCTCATAAATCTTCTCCAGTACTAGAAAGACATTTAATATTATTAAACATTAAATACTGAAATCATTACTTCGCAATCCCTATGTAACTCGCAACCATGAGAAAACCATCCCTGATGGTTTATTTTTAATTACTGATTAGCAAGTGGGAAAGACAGCCCTTTATGATGTATATACATATATATATCTACATATTACAACATGAGATGCATCCTTCTCTCACATTAGCAAGTTAAACACATTTAATCTTTTTAAGTGTGGCTTAGAAAACTGATTAATAAAGGCCTTATCCCTGAGGAAGCACATACCACTAACCCAAGTTTGCTGCTGGCCTTGAGGTTATGCCAGGTCTTTTAAGTAGCAGGAGGGTTAAGGATACAGCTAGCAGACATTTCTGGGCTTGAGTTCAGACTAAAAGGTTCTATGCAGGCACAGCAACTTTTGCGAGGGCTAGACCTCTCAAGCCAAGATTTCAGCCATAACTAGCCAAGATAATCAAACTAGAGCTCATATTAGTATGCTTAATATCATAAACAACATAATTAGGCAAGGCAGGAACTGATGAGCTCGTATTAGGGGTGACCAATGCAGGAACTGTCACACTAAAACTGTAGCTCTGAAGACAAAACCAGCAAGGGTTGGAATAAGGTTACAAAGAGCTTTAGCAAGTTTACGTGAACTTTCACAGGGATGGGCAACCTCTGCTTTTGATAAAAGAAGGGACCAGGAATACTCTTAAGGTTCAAAGTTACAGGGGTGGGTAGGTGTGTGTGTAGTTATAAACCAGCTGTAAGAGTAACTTCCAAAGTTCAGCCACACCAGGTTAGCACTGAACCTGGGAAAAAACCCACATCTAAGAGCCTGGCAAAGTTCACTTGGTTAGCAACAAGAAAGCTAAACTTATTTTCAGGATTTAGGCTTTCAGGGACTAATATTAACAGATTAGACATGCGAACACTCTTTTATGTTGGAAATGTGAACCAGACCTATGCTTAAATTCAGTATGAACTGCCACCACTAAATGCAATTATACAATTTCTCACACGTATTAGCTTATACATATATTCAGGCCTGCTAAGAAGCAGCTAACTGCACGATCAGGATCAGAAGACCTGCACAAATTTTACTAAATCTAAAATATGACAGTTACCATCTTTAAACACACTTGCCACTGGAATAACAATTATACATTTCAGTGTGATATAATCCAACAAAAAATTAATGTAAACAAAACAAAGGACACTGATAGAAGAACTAAAGCTCACCTGTATCAGAAATTCTACTTTTTGTGGCAAGTTCCCCATAAAATTTGTTAAATATCTGTCCAACTTTTATATCTTCCATCACGCAGGAACGTCGTAAACTCTGGAGCAACTAAGATAGATTAAAAAAAAATTTAGGAAAATCATTAATATCACTATCACAATCTTACTTGGTCTAAAAAACCCACAGCTGATATATGTAACTTCGTCTTAAGAATGCTATTCAATGAAAGAGATTTTAGGTGACTGGCCTAGGAAGGAGTATTGACATGTAATCTACTTTAACAACAAACTACCTTCCTATATATGTATAAACAGAAAAATTATATTTTAAAATTTATAACTGTTATATATAGATCATCTACATGAAAATTATACACACTACAATTTTAAATATGTATATTATAAATTATATGCAATATAATTTTACATACATCTATATATACAAATATTTTAAAAAACCACCATAAGCAGAGGCTTAGCAAGTCTGCAGTAGCCTGTATCATACTGTATTTCTTTCTCTGCTGCTATAAAGCCAATTCAATTCATGGAAGAATTGACTCAGAATGACTCAGAAGGGAGTTTTGTTTCTCATAAACAGAACTAAGCAGGTGCCAAAGCATTTGCAAAACAAAGGTCTAATACATTCTAAGAAAGTACATCATGAAATTACTGTCTCACACAGTAATAAAAATTCTGGAAAAAAGTCCTTCTCCACATCTTTCAAACACTATGTCTAATACATTACAATATTATATATTAATATATAAAATTTTAAAGTAGGAATAGAATTGAACTGCATAAATTCTTCTTAAAGAACCATCTGGGAGAGAGAAGATTTGCAACTGCTCCCTAAATGACTCTGTACTGTTCTAGCTGATGAAGAAACGACACGTTCACATCTAAGCAACCTCCTAGAGGAATACTGAAGGCAACGTGCTATTAAGCCATATCTCTCACCAACATCTAAATATTACACTACCACTATTCTCTTGCAGCTGCAGACTACACATTTTCTGCATGATATATGACTATAGTAACACAACGGATTTTCTACTATTTCTAGAAACGAGAGATTTATAAAATGCATTTTACCTTAATCAGAAGTTCCAGAGCTGGGATTTTACATTTTGCTGCTCTGTCTTTTGTATAAACACTAATACATGTTTGCTAGATAGGAAAGAGAATAGAAATTGTAATACTTGTATATAGAGAAGAAAATTCTAAGATAACAATGTATTCATCTACCTCTTTAAAGTATCGGTTCCTAACAAGTTCGAGGTTTTTTAAAAAGAATAAAACAATAAAAATATTCAGTCCTGAAAGTGGCTTCACTGATAACAGAGAAGCACTGTCTGACAATAATAACAAATACCAGCTCGAGCAAAGAAAGTGGTTTCTGCAATAAAGGCAACACAGGAGATTTTTCTGCCTCTACACTATCGTTCCTTAGAATATGTAGCTACTAATTTGAGATCAGAAAGGGCAGTGGTGCAGTCAACCATTTCCATGCAAAGCAGTATTATTCAGCAGTCTAGACTCAAGCAAGGAACCTCATTTTTATATGTACTGTAGTTTCCACCAATTTCTGGATATATTGAAAAAGTAACAACTCTGCAGTAGAAATTTTTAAAAATCAGTATTTAAAATTAACCATCACCTATAGAATCATGTTAAATATTACACTTTAACTATAAATTCAATCTATATAAACTAAAAGTTAAACTATTCTTTCCAACAGCAGTAATTTATTTTCAAAATCAATACCTATGTTCTACAAAGAGAAATTAATAAAATTCTATAGTTGAAGAAAAAAATTAACACTTCTTTGTTGTATGAATTACACTTTATCCCAATCAAGCTATTTCAGCTCTACAATAACACTAGTGACGGGTGAAGCAGACCTGGAGGGGTCAAAGATAGTTACAAACTTGTTACAGTGCAAGACCTACCACAGTTCCTTCAAATATTCGGCAAAGACCATTATGAAATAATTTTCCTTTACCCACCTTAATATGACAGGCATAAGGGTGAACTTTGTCACCAACTTTTTCCATAAAGACACAAAGAAACTTCAGTGCTTCTTCCCTGCAATCTCGAAACTGAAAAGTTAAAAAAAAGAAAAATCATAAAATCATAGAATGGTTTGACTTGAAAAGGACCTTAGAAATCATCTAGTTCCAACTGCCTGGCCATGGGCAGGGACGCCTCCCACTAGACAAGGTTGTTCAAAGCTCCATCCAGCCTGGCCTTGAACAATTCCAGGGATGAGGCATCCACAGCTTCTCTGGGCAACCTGTGCCAGTGTCTCACCAGCCTCATAGTAAAGAACTTCTTCCAAACATTTAACCTAAATCTACTCTGCTCTAGTTTAAAACCATTGTCCCTCATGTTATCACTACATGTCCTCATGAACAGTCCCTCCCTAGCTCTCCTGCAGGCCCCCTTCAGGTACTGGAAGGCTCCTACAAGGTCTGCCTGGAGCCTTCTCTTCTCCAGGCTGAACAGCCCCAACTCTCTCAGCCTGTCCTCACAGGAGAGGTGCTCCTGACTTCTGGTCATCTTCACAGCCCTCCTGTGGACACACTCCAACAGCAGATACACGTCCTTCTTGTGTTGGGAGCTTCAGAGCTGGATGCAGTACTCCAGGTACTCAGGAGAGCAGAGGGACAGAATCACACCCCTTGACCTGCTGGCCATGCTTCTTTTGATGCAGCCCAGGACACTTGGCTTCTTGGGCTATCAGCACACATTGCTGGCTCATGCTGAGTGTCTCATCAACGAGCACCCCCAAGTCCTTATCCGTAGGGCTGCTCTGAACTCACTTATCATCCAGCCTGTATTTTTGGTCTGGATTGCCCTGACACAGGTGCAGGACCTTGCACTTGGCCTTGCTAAACTTTACGAGGCTGGCATGGGCCCATCTCTCAAGCCTGTCAAGGTCCCTCTGAATGGCATCCCTTCCCTCCAGCCTGTTGTCCACATCAGCCAGCTCAGTGTCATCAGCAAACGTGCTGAAGATGCACTCAAGCCCACTGTCCAATTCACCAACAAAGTTGTTGAATAGCACTGGTCCCAGTACTAACCCCTGAGGAACACCGCTCATCATGGGTCCCATTTGGACACTGACCTATTGATTGCAACTCTTTGAGAGCAGCCAATTCCTTATCCACTGCATGGTCATCCATCAAATCTATGTCTTTCCAGTTTACTTAAAGTATGTTACTACAACATGTTGTTCATATGGCACTATCTCCATATTTCTTTAAAATATAAAGTTTGTCAACTTACCTCCTCAATGCCAAGGGATCTGTGGATAAAAACAAGCAAGCCGTGCTCTTGGGAAAACACCAGGGACAGATGCAGTGCTGCAGGGAAGCAAACAAACCATCAGGTGGTTGGTTTCCTCTCTAGGGCAGGCAGGGCTGGACACTGCTCAGCCTGTGACCCTGCACAGAAAAATGCTTTGGACAGGACTGGTGCTTATAGAACCATAGAATGCGTTGGGTTGGAACAGACCCCTAAACATCATCTAGTCTAAGCCTCCTGCAGTAGAGCAGGGATGTCTTTTAACCAGATCAGCTTGCTCAGATCCCTATCCAGCCTGACTTGGATGTTTCCAGGGATGCCTCTCTAGGAAACCTGTTCCACCCATCTCATTGTACAAATATATGTAGCCTAAATCTATCCTCTTTGAGTCTAAAACCACTCCCCTTGTCCTGTCACAAATGACCCTGCTAAAAAGACCTTCCCCATCTTTCTTATAGGTTCCCTTTAAGTACTGAAAGGCTGTAATAAGGTGTCCCCAGAGCCTTCTCTTCTCCAGGCTGAACAGCCCCAACTCTCTCGGCCTGTCCTCGTAGGAGAGGTGCTCCTGACCTCTGATCATTTTTGTGGCCTCCTCTGGGCCTGCTCCAACAGAGTCCACGTCCTTGAGCTGGACCCCAATAAAACCACAGCTCGATGGGTGTGCTTCTGACCTCCCCGGGCAACTGGGCCCTGCCTCTGCCCAGCGCCGAGGGAAGCCCGACGGGGGCAGGTCGGCAGGCAGGGGCACACACCCCAGTGTTGTCACCAAGACAAACGCTTCTCTGGGGCAAGAGACCGCCCCTGCCCCGAAATCAGCCCCCTAAGTCGTGCCTGCAGCCCCCGGGAGCGGTGCTGAATGAAGAACCGAGGGAGGGGGGCAGGATCGCCGATGGGGTGCGCGTCCCCTCAAATACCAACGAGCCCTCCCCAGGC
>NW_009734428.1:214006-243617 GCF_000703405.1 Apaloderma vittatum | reverse complement strand
AAATCCGGCTGAGCCAACCCAATACAAAATATAATAGAAAGGAATCATGGAAGCCAAAGGAAAATAAATCCTCAAGAAGGTGAGATGCCTGAGTGAGGATGTGGGGAGTATAAGGAGGCTGGGGGTAAAAAGCTGGATCTGAGACTGTGAAGACAGTTGTCTGGAAAGCAGGCAGTCTGTTTGGCCAAAAATTTTGGTTTCTGTACGTCTGCTTTTGATCTCACTATGAACATAAGTAAAATAGTTCCAGTTTTCTGGCAAAGTGGATGTCCCTAGACTGTGCAGCTGCTCAGCGAAAGCAGCTTTGTTATCAGGATGGTGGACAACATTGCAATGACATTATACAGCTGTTTGAGGCCCTGTGGTCTTTCTTGCATTCATCACCTGCCTTTGGACTGCTCCCAGCTCTCATTGCTGACCCATTGGAAACCTCTGCTTTGCAGTGAGCTAATGTTTATCATATTTGAGAGGCTTTAAATAAAACAACTCCTGTTCCAGGGGACTCAAATTGGACAAAATTTTGGTCTCATCTCGAAATTTCCAAGCAGCTCCAGCCATCGATGTCTTTGACATCTGCGATCTGAGCTGAGCACGAGGAGAAGACGCAGTATTCCTTTAGTTGCTGCCAGGCTATTGTGATGGCTGATGCAATGCTTTGGCAGCTAAACCATGGCAATGAAGGTTTATGTTTTAGGACCCAGTTCTAACAGGAGTTTAAAGGCCTTAATCTTTTTTTTAAAAAAAATAAAGTAAAAATGAATTGGCAAAAAAGCCCAAACCTGAACTGGCAAAGAGCCAAGCCAGAGCACTCCAGGAGGTTTTTGTGGCAGCTAGATGAGAAATGAGTTGATAGAGACAGAGCAGGGGGAGTTCACAGTGCAGCCTTTCTGATGATTTTTCATTGTGCTGGATTGTCCTTGAGCTTTCTTGGCAAGAAACCCAAACCCTGCTGCACCCCCTCTCCTTGGCCACCTCCATGGCAGAGCTGCTGGTCTCAAGGTGCGAGGGAGAGGTGTTTATGCTTCTTATCCAGTGGGAAAGCAAGGAGTGTGAGCGACTGTAATACCGTAACACGTTTACCCCCATCACACACTTCTACTGCTACTAATAGAGCAAGAGAAGGAAATTCCTCAGGAATGTGGGAGCTCTCAGCTGTGGAAGAAACCACCACCCTGCTCTTCTCCACTTCTTTGTTCAAGTCGGCGCCTGAGCCGCTGCTCTTGATACAGGCTAATGCCATGGAGATAGCATAGAAATAGGAGAGGAGACTCTGAATTTCTAAAATCCAGGTTTCTCAAGGAGGTTAAAAAGAGAGGGTTGCAAAATGTCACCCCTCTGTTAGCACTACCTGGCCCCATGGCCTGGGACAGGAGGGCAACAAGGTGAGAGATTCCCACCTCCAGCAGAACCACATCTCCCCAGCAGCAGGGAAATAACCTCCTAAATGCAAGGTGCACAGGACATAGTGTGCGAGTTTACCAGCCTCCTACTTTTCTGGCAGTCATGAAACTTACTTTCGTGATTTTCAGAGTTGGCTTTGGGAGGACATGTGGTGCTACATCGATATGGCAGAGGGGTGGGCTGCCTGATGAGGTTGGATGGTGTGATTGTGTGGTACTTTGCTCCACACTAAACTCACTGGCAGATGAATTTCCTGAACCAGTAAATTAATGTTGAGCATCCACCTTCTTAGGTGGCACAACTGTTTCTTTTTGTTCCAGTGAAGCTGGAAGGACACAGATGAGGTCAGGACCAGCTTCGAGCAAGGCACTGTACACACACAGCCCTGCCATCGTGAGCTGGGTTGGAGGAGGCTGTAAATAGGAGTGACTTATTACAAGACCCTGGGTACATCAGTGCTGGAGCCGCAGCAGAAAGCATTTGTTCCCAAGTGCCTCCGTGTCCTCTGCTCACCCGTGCCATCTCCAAGTGCCTGAATTTGACAGATGCAGATGTTCCGGTTATGTTCTGCTTTGTAATCCAAAAGCTTTGAGATTTTCTTACTCCTCTGAGGTCAGCAGGCACAGATGACAGCTGAGGGCTATCTGTTTGCTGGCCATTTTGTCCATGTGAAGTTACTTGGGAGAGTCTCCTTGCTGTAAAAACACGCGCACGATTTCCCCTTGTTCTTTCTAGGATTTTACTCTCATTTTCACAAAGGACTACTTTGGTGGGCTGAGGGGGATGTTGATGTGCTGGAGAGGTGAAGCAGTAGATGTGGTGTGACATGGGGAGAGAGAAACTCCTCCTATTGGCAAGCTCTACTTTTCCCGTGTGCTTGGGGGTCCGTGAAGGTTCTCAAACCAGCCCATCTGGCTGCAGAGACCACACTGAGAAGGGAGCACACCCCTCTGTGGGACTTTTGGCTACAGCACCCCAGGGAACAGTGAATAAATGTGCATGTCTGCATGTGCATCCCCTTTAATAACTTTTTAAATGAGCATCTTCTCTCCTTCCTAGCTAAGTTTTCCAAATGAGGTCACAGGAGGGGCTAACAGTTACTCCAGCATTTGCAGCACAGATTGTAGCAGTTTGGCCTGCCTTTAGAATATATCTTAAGGTATATCTATAACTAGCAGAAGTGTGTCCTATTTTTGAGATCATCTCCCAACCTCCCATAGGTTGATGTTTTTATTCTTCAGTTGGATGAATTTTCTGTCAATGTCTGTCTCCTCAAGAGAGAAACTTCTGGTAGCAGAAGCTGAATGCTAAATAGTAACACTGCTGCTGGATTCAGATTCCTCCACATTAGTCTTTCTACTCTTAACTCTGGTTGTACACACACTATGGCCTGACGAAGCCTGCAATATTTTCACTTGGGAAGATGGCCTTGGAGGAAGATTCAACCTCTTCTCTTCACCATCTAGCATTTACCTGTGCTCATCAGTTTCCAAATCAAGTGCCAGTTTAACATTCAGAAGTTCTTTGCAGTCACACAGCTGCTTCTGAATCTTCTTTCTTATCGCTGTTAACTTCTATTTCTCAGACAGCAGATTTAGACAATTTTCCTGCTGCTTGGCCAAGACATCCTCAAGTTCTTGGACTTTACTGTGATATGCTTTCGACTTTTCTTGAAGGTGATAAAATAGGAAGACAGACTTCCAGCATGAATATTTTCTTTCAGCTCTTACTGGAAAGATTACCAAATTGTTGATCTCAGAGGTCTGTCTAGCATTCTCAAGTATTTTAAGGTAGGTCTGTTCAAGCTCTTTTTTATACAGCTTCAGTCACGTGTCGTGCTTCTCTCTTATTTCATATAGGACTTTGATCAATTTAGGTTCATATTCAATGTGATGGACAGAATTAGCCTCAGCTTAGTAAGCTTCATGTCTCTTTCTTGTTTCATTGATTTTCTTGCATATTTTTTAAGAGAATTTCAAGTCCTCAGCTAGGCTCTGACAATGTTTTTCAAGATTGACCTTGATGCCGTGTGTCAACCTTCCATAAGGTTTCACTTGCAAGCTGTTCCTTGGCAATTCCTTGGGAATTGGCTGATGTAGTTGCCAAGCCACTTTCCATATTCGAAAAATCATGGCAGTCACATGAGGTCCCTGGGACTGGAAGAAGGGAAACATTACACCGATCTTAAAAAAGGGTAGAAAGGAAGGTCCCAGGAACTATCGACTTGTCAGCCTCACTTCCGTGTCTGGGAATATCGTGAAACAGGTCCTCTTAGAGGCTCTGCTAAGGCACATAGAGGACAGGGAGGTGATTCAAGACATCCAGCATGGCTTCACCAAGGGCAAGTCCTAGCTGACCAACCTAGTGGCTTTCTACAGTGGAGTGACTATATCAGTGGACAAGGGGAGAGCAATGGATGCCATCTATCTGGACTTCTGGAAGGCCTTTGACACAGACCCCCACAAAATCCTTCTCTCTCAGTTGAAGACATATGGATCTGATGGGTGGACTGTTCGGTGGATAAGGAATTGGCTAGATGGTCATCCCCAGAGGCTAGTGGTCAGTGGCTCACTGTCCAGATGGAGATGGGAAACAAGTGGTGTCCCTTAAGGGGCCCATGCTGGGACCAGTGCTGTTTAATATCTTCTTCAATGACATAGAAAGTGGGATCTAATGCACCCTCAGCAAGTTTGCAGATGACACCAAGCTGAGTGATGTGGTTGACATGTCAGAGGCACGGGGTGTCCTCCAGAGGAACTTGTACAAGCTGGAGAAGTGGGCCTGTGTGAACCTCATGAGGTTCAGCAAGGCCAAGTGTAAGGTCCTGCACCTGAGTCAGGGCAAGCTGCATTATTGACACAGGCTGGGGGATGATGTGGTAGAGAGCAGCCCAGCAGAAAGGGACATGGAGGTACTGGTGGATGAAAAGCTGGACATGAGCCAACAATGTGTGCTCCCAGTCCAGAAGGCCACTTGGGCTGCATCATAAGAAGCATTGCCAGCAGGTCAAGAGAGATGATTCTGCCTCTCTACTCTGCTCTGGTGAGACCCCACCTGGAGTACTGCATCCACTTGTGGAGCCCTCAACACAAGAAGATGCGGACCTGTTAGAGCAGGTCCAGAGGATGGCCACAAATGATTGAAGGGCTGGAGCACCTTTACAGAGACAAGCTGAGAAAGCTGAGGTTGTTCAGCCTGGAGGAGGGAAGACTCCAAGGAGACCTTATGGCAGCCTTCTAGTAGCTGGAGGGGGCTACAGGAGAGCTGGGGAGGGGCTGTTTACAAGAGTGTGTAGTGATAGGATGAGGGGCAATGGTTTTAAACTAGAGCAGGGTAGACTTTGATGATTCTATGAAGTATTGTAAAACAGTAAATGTGTACACCCAGTTCCCCTTTTGCTCCTGCAAAACCAGCTCACATCTCTCATGCCTGAGAAACTATTGCAGAAGCTTTTTTCCTTCTCCCTCTCTCTCCCTTTTTTCCCCCTTTGTAAAAGGAAGACCACTCTTTCATTGTTAGATTTTTAAATAATCCTTTTCTATTAAAGTCTGACTCTTACATCTAGCAACATTGGCTGGACTGCACCAGAAAACTGTGTTAAGGAGGTGATGCGTGTCCCACCGCCTGTTGCTTTTCCCCTTAGTTTCCCAGGAACTGCTGTAAAGCTGTTCCCTACGGATGAGGTCAGTGGGGTAATGTAAAGGAAAGGGCTGGCTCCAAGGCCTTTGAATGCTGTGCAGTCCCCAAACTGCTGAGGATTTTGGACACTGTCTTAAAGGAAAAGACTCGGGAGGGATTTTTAGGGAAGAGTGCTGCCAAGGGGAGTGGCAGCAGCCCGAAGCTGGGGCTGTCCCCCAGCCCTTTGTTCCTCTGGGTGGTCGGCTTCCTCCAGCCGGCGCAGCACAAAGAGGCTTTGGGAGCTGGCTCAAAACCGAGGAGTGGCAAAATGTGGTTAGTTCCCCTGCTTTTTATGAAAGGCATGTCTGGCTGCCAAGAGAAGTTTCCGTATCCTGCTGCCTTCTGTTTGCTGAGGCTCAACTGGGACCCGCTGTGCTCCTGAGTCCTAGGGCTGTGACTGGAGTCTGGGAGCTTTGCTCCTTCTTTTGTACACGGGTGGAGAAAATGGTCAAGTGTTTTCAGCTTTTTTGACTGATTCTTGCTTATTACAAAGCTGGCTGCTTGGGCCAGTTTCCTGACAGGGGTTGGGTGTCCTGGGGACATCTGCTTTGCTTCTGCTGGGGCTGAGCTTGTTCTGGAGACAGAAGGACCTGATCAGAAACTTGGGGAAGATGCTGGGAAGATGGCCATGGGCTGGAGGGTGCCCTCCAGGAAAGTTTGAGCCCTGGCCAGGGGGCGTGTGAGCTGCCTTGCTCAGAAAGCAAATGTAGTGTGGGGAAACTACCAGCTCTTAAAGACACCAGAGATAAATGTCTGCCTTGGTGCACTCAGTCTCAAAAAAATTCTGAAGGTTGTCAGTAAATAATCTTTTTATCAGACAAGACAGGTTCTTCGGTCCAAACCCTTTTCTTGTGGTTAATCTTGCAGGGCGCAGTATTGGGACAAACCTTAGCACAGGCTTTGTGAAAAGGAACTAAAGAGAAAGACTTGAGACACGTGAGATCAAATGACAGTGTTTGTTGGGAATTACTATCATGTGGAGAAACTTTGCACTGATTGGTGCAATTAGCTGATATCAAGATGCGGTTTAAGCTGCAAGAAGCATCCATAATGATGTGATGGGTAGAGGTTTGTGAGGATGGAAGCAGGCTGTCATTAAAATGAAGATGCAATTAAAACAAAGTGTTTTAATTTAAGTTTATACAGTCTGACAGTTTGGAGACAAAAGTTTCCTACTTTTGGCAAATTCGGGGCTTTTGTTAATTTTCTGATAAGACACGTTCTCTGGTGTGAGTTCATGTCCTGGAGCACTATACTTAAGGGCTGTCTTCTGCAGATGCGGCTTTCAGGCCATGCAGATGGGTCTTGGGTCCATTAGGCTGGAGCAGCTGCAGGCAGCTATCACACTAGATAAGCCAAAGATAGCAAAAGCATACTTAATCTTGCATGCGTGCATAATATGAAAATAGGAATAAGTGAAAATCTGCCATTTGTTTGACAAGAACATCCTCCAGTCTGGGGAGCACTCCACTCAACAGCCATGCTTCCTGCAAAAAGAAGTCAGAGCACATGGCGAAACTCTGAAATGTGTTATGTGTTTGATATGAAAAACATGTGAGATTTTTTTTTTTTGCTATTTTCTGGGGGGAATTAATACAATAGAGCTGTCGCCTTTAATCAGTTGAGTTTGGTGGCAGCTAAGCTCAGGGATGGCAGCGGAGAGGAGAGCATGTAAAAGGTGTGGAGTGAGCTGAAATTTGCACCATGGAGAGGAAGGGATGTTTCTGTGCATCTTGAGGAGAAGCGAAGGGCTGTTCTTTGGGTTTTGCTGCTGTCAGCGACACTGACAGATTTTGGACTGGGCTGAGCCCACTGGGGTGGGAACAGAAAGCATCTGGGTGTAAAGCAGAAGTTCCTGCCAAAGGAAACAGAATAATTTTTTTTTGAGAGAGACTGTCAGGGTTATTTAGATGTAGGTTTAAAACATGCTGCTCTTTTCCCTGCAGTGAGGAATACCTCCTTCTGAACTCTTCCTGGAGGATAGGCTACACTGCCGAGTAGGAGGAAAATATCCCTGCTTGAGCTCGAATTTGAGGATGTCCAAAACACAGTGGAGCTGATGCTGTTCAGCAACCAAAAGGGCACTCTCATGCAGAATTTGGTATTCTATATATTTAAAGTCCGGTATAAAATTTTACAATGTATATATTCAGAATTTTGCATTGAATTATTTGTATGTACAGTGTCTAGAACACTAATATTTGCTCTTACACTACCTAGCAAGACTATGACTACAGCAAGTATTCCCCCCCCCCTCCTGCTAGCCCAGGTCTTGACCTTACCAGTATACAAGCATCTCCTGCACAGACATGAATACCATGAAGCCTCACAAGGTAGAAGACTCTCATCAGCTCACCAAAGATTACATGTCCTCAGGGCTTGGCTGTGGCACTGCCTGGCAGTCCCATCAGAGCATCTGGAGAGGTCATGCACGGGACCGGGCTTGGTCCCTGCCCTATTTGCCCCTGTGGAGCTGATGGCACTGGAGCTGCTGTGCTGAGATACTTGGGTACATTTATATTAGCTCAGTCTTGACATCTCTGAGGCTCCCGGGGTGGAACTGCCACAGTTTGCCACAGGCACGAACCTGTGGTCCTCCTAATTGCTGTCCCCAAGGCTTTCATCTGTGTTTGGCAATATGCAAAGTGCTGCAGTTCTCGAGATGCATTGATATGCCCCTTGTCAAGCATCTATTTGTCCCTTTACAAGAGCCTCTCTTACCCAGGCAGCAGCAGAGATGAGCAACCTCAGCAGAATGTGCAACTGATTGGAATCAAGAAGGTAGAGAGAGCAAGTGTCACGATTTCTTCCTAAATTTTTTTTTGGGACATGTCTGAAACTTTGGGACATTTCTCCAGTTGAATGTTATAATTAACAAGAGGTTAGCCCAGCTCTTATGTATGTATGCCTTGAGAAGAGGAAGCTGTGAAAAATCCTATTAAAGCTGCACAACTGCAGGTAGGGCTTAACGCAGAGAACTGGCTCTGTCCGCCTACAGGTGCCACAGGTTGCTGTCATCCCAGGGACACACCATGAGCTTTTTTTTTCCTAGGAAGCATTTATCTATGCCAAGTCTAAAGAGTTTGCCAGCAGAGGTTGTACTGGGGAAAAACAGAAGGAAATTTAGGTGCAGACCTGGGGATCTGTTTTCTCTCTCCCAAGCACCTTGACTGATGTGATGGGGAAAGTGTCTCTGTGTCAACCTTAGGCAACTGGTTTCATCCAGCGTGTGTGGTTGGGTAAGGCTAAGTGGGAGGTAAACATTTTGATGTGGTTTGACTGGATGGGGTGGTCTCACTCTAGGAAGGAAACCTGAAAATACTGACCTGTCTTTGCTTTTTTCTCCTTTCCCCCGCTTACTTCACTTAATTATAGCATCCTAAATACTCTGCAAGTTTCTTGGGGCATGGGCTGGTTTTATGTATGTTATGTGCAGCCGTACAGTGCCCAGCACACAAGGGCTCTGATCTTGACTGAAGCCCTTGGGCCCCCAGAGTGGATGTCTGAGATGTCCTTCGGTGTGTGGATTGTCATAGTGGCAGGAACCACTTGTATCGGACAGAAAGTGCTGCCTATTTGTTCACTGTTGAATCCCTTGGCCCT
The DNA here is from genome assembly GCF_000703405.1 of Apaloderma vittatum. Classification (NCBI taxonomy): domain Eukaryota; kingdom Metazoa; phylum Chordata; class Aves; order Trogoniformes; family Trogonidae; genus Apaloderma; species Apaloderma vittatum. Next base: position 234,935 of record NW_009734428.1, on the reverse strand, counting down.
GCATTTTTGACAGTTCATTTGCTTAGACATTATAAAAATGTGAAGAGGCTCCTTCCCTTCTCCTGCAGCAAGGCATCATCTGCAAAGCGGTAGGCACTGCAATAAACTAACTTCCCACTTCTAGAACAACCAGTTTTGACTATTTGCTTTCTACTCCACACACTGAGAAAGAAAATTCCGTGGTTTGGAAGCTGCTCATTTGAGTGAACCACCTTGTGAGCATGGGGCAGCTGCTGTGTCTGAGACTACAGTTGGGAATTTTCCTAATGGAAAAACTCCTTGTGGGAAAAGCATAAAATATGAGGCTCTTCTTACTTGAAGCATATCACCATCCCATCCTTCAATCCTCTGCAATCTTCAGCTCAGATGACTAAATTCTCTGGAGTATATTGTGTTCAGAGTGACCTTCAGTAAACTTACATCACGACCTTAGAGTGTGCCCGAAAGGGATCTCTCTGTGCCTGCCAGTACAACCATGAGTCTGCTATGCAGAGCAGAAGGTGTTGCTTCTTGGTGGACCTGGCAATTGGTTTGAAACCTCCTGTTCAGTTTGAGTTTCAATCTGGTGCTGAGTTTTATTTTTTTTTTTTTTTTTTGTGCCTGGTTTCTAGATGGATAACGTGCTTCAGTTTCTTATTTTGTCTGGTAGGCATTTTTACACAGTATATGTCTTCAAAGACTGACTTAGTTATAGATTGGCCTTACCCTTCTATCTCATCACCACAGTTACTGCAGGCCTTATAGGTATTTTTTAACTTGGTGATTGCATAAAAGCAAGGTATGTTATTTAGGACAAGATACTGGCAGAACTTGTGACATGATTTGTAAGGTTAAGGCAAAGCACTTGATGATCTCTTAGTTATTTAACCTGAAGAAGGTGTCAAGCCTGTCCTCCCACCACTGCACATGACATAAATGAAAAACTGAGGAAAAACCAGCTATAGAACCACTCTTCTGCAGATGGCTAAGGTACATAAAAAGGGTTTTGTATTATGTATTTGCACAAATAAAGGAAAGAGAGCGTTACTGGTAGGTAGTACCTGGCTGGCATTTACATCTGTCAAGGCTAAATGAGAGCAGGGTATTTACGAAGTGGAATGATTTAACATGCCAGTCTTTTCTCAGCTGTCATCTATTTCAGGAATTTCAAATCTTTCTAAATTAAGGTTATTTCTCCTTGCCTGGCTCCATACTGGGAAAAACTTTACTGGAATAAACAAAGAAATCATTTAAGTTAAATCATACGGGTGGTAGGGGGAAAGGCAAAGGCAAAACAGAGTAACTACTTTAAGTCAATAAAATATTGGCATGGATAAGAGAGAATAAGGGAGAATAAAAGGGAGGGAGAACATGTGATGATCCAGCATCTCAAATGTGCAGTGTAAACAAAGCTTCTATGGTGAGGGATGCCTGGTGATGGGCTAGAAGTGTCAATATGGAGAGCAATCGCTAAGTCTGCTGGGAAGCCTCATTGCTCGGGTGATGGAGTGAGTATTATGTATGTATTCAAAATTCTCTCTGTGAGCCAGGGAATTGAGTCCTGGTGTCAGGCTTGGACAGGGAGGATGGCAAGTTTTCTTTCCTGACCCTGAAGGAGAGTTTCTTCTAACAACTGAGCCTGCATGTTGGAAGCCAGGGTGAGTGCTGTCCTTACACATGGTTACTTTTTCATATGCTTCTCAGGAGGAAATTGCAACTGCCAGCCAGTTGGAAGAAGTGTCTCAGAGTTTTCTTGAACATTCCCCCTCACATCTAGTTTTTATCAGTTCCCACTACTCTCCACTTGCTTTTCCCTTGACTTCTTTCCCTTCTCCACCTTGTCTTTGGATTAGATCTTCTTCCGTGTCACACCTGCCTGGTGCTGGCACAAGTTCTTTCTCCAGGGAAGATGGATGTACCTGCTGCTGAAAGCTGTGGACAGTGAACATTAAGCAGCAATTAGTGTGACTAGAGCTGTTTGAAGTGACACAATACCAGGAAACTGGAGAGCATGCAATTCTTGTTGTTGGGTTTACCAGAGTCACTTGGTGTGGATGGAATGAGGATGAGCCTGAGCTGTTGGTGACTCACTAATTGTACTTCCTCAGGGGCCTGTACTTTTCTTGTAGGTCTTTCTCAATGCTAGGCTTCTCCAGGGGACTCCCGACAGTTTCTCAGCAGCTCACCCGTCTGGCTTCTTATCAGCCTGTTGAGCCATGAATCCCAAATGGGTGTTTAAGCACCCCAGGCACCCAGCAAGGTGCTGACCAGTTGCACCAAAGTTCAAATGACCTTAATTCACACTTGCAGATAGTGGTGTGCTTTTTGGAGGTGCAGGCCTTTTGAAGCAGCAGCAACAAGGGATTCTGAACTTATTTCAAGGAATAGGTGTGAGAGAAGCCATGCCGGTTTTAATCTGAAGCAGCTATGGTTTCATTGCTGTGTGCCAGACTAACAGCTGGAGAAGGCTGGGGAGCATGTTGTGCTTTGATGTTTCCAAAATGCAATCCTGGGGGATTTCAGTGTAACCAAAAATGTTTGAAGTGCTGGCCCCTTGCCACAGTTTGGGATGAAGAATGTTTCTGAAAACCTTCACAGTTCTGTGTGGAGCTGGAGTGTGTTTTTCCCATGCAGCCCCAGGCAAGACTGAGACCGATGTACTGTGGAACTGTTTTACTGTTTTATGGCACGTCTAATTCATAACCCCAGGGCAACAGCAAAATGCTAAGGACCAGATTTTCAGGACTTAACTCTAACTGAAGATATTGTTATTATCTTGGAGAAAAGGAATATGCAGTAGTTTATATTCCTTAAGTGTGATGTCATTTCCATTCCCTAGATTTTGACAAAGTAGAAGAGTGGTATCAGTTCAATTTCTGTATATACATCTCCACATCTATAACAGGCAAGAAGCCCCATGAAAAGCAGGTTTTCTTGGTTTTGTTTGTTTGATAAATGTCCTTGTTTGAAGTATCTGTAAAAGGTAAAATACGAATGAAAGCCATTAGATTAATTGCAATTAGCATGGTTTTGATTCTGGCCTGAAAGGAATTAGTGTCACAGCTGAGGGAAAAAAAAAATCTATGCTGTTTTGTTGTTCTTCAGTGAAGATTCAAGTATATACTCACCCGTCCACTAGAAAAACACGAAGGCTGGAACTCATAAAATATTAGCAGAGAAAGGACTTCGTCATCCATCGGTGTTAGTGTGGCTTTAATCTGTAAGGATCAGCGAGAACTTCTCCATGTGCTTTACAAAGAAGCTCTATGAAAGCAGGGCTTTCCCCCCTCTTTCTTCACAGCCCCTTACTATGCTTTTCATTCTCACCTTCTTTCCAGGTCTGTGCCTGCATTTGGCTCGCTGAGCTCTCACACAAGTCACTGAGAAGCTTTCAGCCAAGAAGTGGGTTAAAGAGTCAGCCGTGCAGTAGACAATTAGTATCTTCTGGCAGTATTCTAATTAATCCTGTTATTAGCCTTTGCCACTAATTGCTATAGGTGAGGTCTGACCCTAATAAAAGCCACCCTCTTTGGCCTGGTGCCTCCACCGTGCCACGACCCGGGTGCCGGAGTGGCAGACGCTCTGGATGGAGTTACACGCGCAGGAATTTGCCTCTGCGCCGCTTCACCGGCCACCGCCGCAGATGGCAGCCTGCGAGGAGTAATGGAGCGCGAAGCCTCCTTCCTGCACGTCTGGGCAATTTGATCCAGGGGCCGGTACCACACCGGGTGTGCTCGGTGGGGCATCTCAGTCTTCAGGTGCACGATGTGCTGCCGCAGCCTGCTGTCGATAAAAGGCTTTAGATTAAAAGCCTTGATCACCTCCCGTTAATGCTTCACACCGAAGATTGTCTCGATGATAAAACGAGTGACCTTCACATCCAAGAGTTGCAGAAGTTCCAGCTATGCTCTCCCATTAGATTATTATTACTGGTTATAATGTCATGCTATAAATTGTATTAAGACTAGGTGCAGCACTGAGACAGAGCGATCCATTCTCCCCAGCCTCCATCTCACTGGGAGCATGTTTCTCTCTGTGCTCATTCAACAACAGTTCACACCTTCACAGTTTCCTGCACTTCACCCTGCATTTTGCTCCTCGGCATTTTTTTAAGCTAGGTAGAGTGTTTCATCCTCCAAAGCAGCTTCAGTTTTCATGATAAAAGCAACTGCTGGCCTCATGTAGGTGGTGTCGGATGCTGCTGGCCCATCAGCCAGATGTAGAGTGTTTTCCCTGATGCTGCAAAAGATGGGAGAGAATTCTCTGAGCAGGAGTGGGGGGAGGGAAGAGGACAAACTAGAGATAAGTGACTGTAACAGTGCTTTTGTGTTTTAAAGGGCTCTTGCATGACAGACAGGAACCTCTTGTTTTTCAGGCGCTGCATATGCTTGAATTGGCTGATGCTTACCTCTCTTGCTGAGCTCTTGCTGAGTCACACAACATCACCTCACTGTGCCTGTGCATGTAATGTGCAGCAGGGAGGGACAGTGCTGGGTTCAAGAGAGGCTCTGAAATTTTAGTGAAACGCCTCTGAACTAAGCAGGGTTTGTGCAGCAGGTGTGTTTGAAAAGCCCATTTTCTGCTTACATTATGACTTGAAAGAACCACTGGTCCTTCTATCCTGGATGACCATTCATTCTTTCTTCCCTGGCTGTTCTGTACAGGCTTTGAAGTAGTGTTTTTGCTGTCATTCAGTCATCTTGCCAGGGCCTGCTTCTGCAGACCTTCCTTGGATGGGTATGTCTGATTTGGTGGGTGCTGTAGCAAGCAACGGTGACTGCTGGTGGTGGTTGTGTTTGGGTTACTCATCTGAATCAGTGTGCATGAAGCCCTTCATGCTTTTCTGGGTGCATGTATCAGACTTTGCTTCGCTGGGTGGCTTTGGAGCTGTCACAAGCTGCATGTTTTTAGAAGGCTCAGAGGGTGCTCAGTATCCCTGCGAAAGCTCTCGGCACCATGCAGTGCCAGGCAACCTCAGTACTCCTGCTATCAGTGTTAGTTTGAAAGGCTTCCCCCTTACCTTCAGAAACAGCATCCCAAGTGGCTGTAGCAGGAATAAACCCTATGCTAGGTTCATCTGTCAATTTATAGTCCGGCTTTAGCCTTGGACATAGTATTTCAAGCAGAAGGTTAATCCTGTGGTCCTTATTTCATGCCACTTGAACCCTGGGTGTGATGTAGACACATCTTTCCTCTCCAGCAATGTGCTTTAGATCCAAGGAAGGTTCCTGTGGACATGAACAGAATTGATACACAGAGAGTGAAAATCTTCCCAGAAATGTCTGTTCTGTCTAAGGGTGTGATTCTTGCACTTCTCACTGGATTAACACTGTGTTGGTGGGGATGCTCCAAACCAAGGCAGAAGAACCTGCTGTGTGATTACTCATGAGATAAGGCTGGCAGGGTTCTGTCCAGCTTCTGTATCCCATCACTCTGCTGGCCCTTGCGAGCTCACCTTTCATTTATGACTGAGCTTTACGGGTTTTCAGAATGATTTCTGTAGCTCTTTCTGATCAATACGTAGTAGCAATCCCTCTCCGGAGGGCATGTTCTGACATGATATTACCCTGCCATTCGTTCTCTTTTCGTTTTATAACTCCCCTTAATATTTAAATGGGTTTCTTGCTGCAGTGCTTGTGCCCCCTTTACCCAAATAATCTATAACTCAATGACTTCTAAATCCACTTCGCGAGTTGTTATATTCATTATAAATGAATTGTAGTGCAACCTGCATCACAAATAGATATTTTCATCTGGAGGTCTGTGCTGAGATCCAGCGTGAGCAGTGAATATATTAAACCCATAAAACCCCCAAGACATACCATACTATACAAAATGAGCTCTAACTACATGTTTTATTCCTCCTTATCACTTATATTCACCAGCCGTTCAATGAAAATGTACTACACACACACCAGGCAGCTTCTCGTGCAGCCACAGCACCTCGTACAGCTCCTGCTGAGGTTTTGCAAGGAGCTGGCACTTGTAGCAAGGCTGTTTGGAGATGGCTGGGACAGTTAGGTCTGTGTCATTAACTGTGTCAATTTAACTGCTTATGCAGGAGGGGGCCCAATCCAGCAGCGTCCTGGGTCCTGCAGCACAAGAGGAACCAACATCCCATTCTCAGGTTCAAGCCTGTGGCTTGTCCCACTGATTTTGGTGGCACCAGGATTCTCTGGCTGCTGCTTCAAAGTTGAAGATGCAACTAGATGCTGAATGGCCAAAGGATTCAAGGGCCAAGGTTTCAGACGTGTCTCTGGGCCATTGGGGGCTTTATTATTGTCATCATCAGCTTCATCTGCCCAAGGGCTTTGTCTAGTAGGATTTTAGCTACTTTCTAATCTCAAATCCTGGCTGATTGCTGTGCTAAAACCAGCTTCATGACTGCTTTGCTCTCAAAGTGCTGTGTATCTGAGAATCCTGTATAGATGCTGCTCTTGAGATTCAACTTCCTTTTTAATTTTTTTTTTTTTATTTTTTTAAGCACCATTGAGTAATAGCTTTAAAAGGGATGTGAAAAAAGGAAATCTGGAGTTTGGAAAAGACTCCTTACCCCATTCTAACAATGAAGGCAGGAGAAATATTAGAACTTGGCAATATTCCTTTGCTTGTAAAATTTGATAGATTTAGATTTGACTGGTTTGCCTTGGATTGAGTGGGAATGTTATTAGTGCATGAAATTCAATGAGCTCTAATGCTATTTAAAAAGCCCTAATGAGAAGGGTGCTTTTGTGTCAAATTCTATTGTTTTTTTTCTTCCTTTTCTGCTTTCCATATTTGAAGAGCTCTAAAAATATTTTTAACAGCTAAGAAGGGAAATAGACTTTTGTCTGAAGGACCTGGGGGAGGAGGGGAGTCTGGGGGAAGGAGAGTGAATTGATTTGGTTCGTAACTTCTACTGTACATATGTGTTCTCTCCTGTGAACCGTTAAATTGGGGAGTTCACTTGGGTTACAGCTGGTGTTAATTGTGATCTGAGTTTACTGACTGGCCTCCTTGTCTCTCCAATCAACACTCATTGTCCTTCCTGTCTGTTGAGATTTTTGTGTGACTTACGGGAAAGTATCAGCTCAAAGGACAAAGAATCGAGATTATCAGTTTTTGTAGTAATTTTTCATTATTTTTTTAAAATAATTGTTGTGGTTTAACCCTAGCTGGCAGCTAAGCACCAGGCAGCCTCTCACTCACTCCTCCCCACACAGTGAGATGGGGAGGAGAATTGGGAAAAAAAAAAGTTGAGATAAGAACAGTTTAGTAACTAAAATATAAGAATAATGATGATGATGATAAGTGATGAAAATGAATGTAGCAAAAAGAGAGAGAGAAATAAAATGCAGGAAAAGACAAGTGATGGCCAATGTGATTGCTCATCATCTGCTGACCACTGCTCCAGCAGCGACTGGGCCCTCCCAGCCAACCCCCTCCAGTTTCTGTACTGAGCGTGATGTTCAGCGCTATGGGTTATCTCTTTGGCCAGTTCAGGTCAGATGTCCTGGCCCTGCTCCCTCCCAACTTCTTGTGCATCTGCTCACTGGCAGAGCATGGGAAGCTGGAAAATCTTAAATTAGGATAAGCACTACTTAGCAACAACTAAAACATCAGTGTGTTATCGACGTTGTTCTCATATTAAAATCCAAAACACAGCACTGTACCAGCTACTAGGAAGAAAATTTACTCTGTCCAAGACAAAACCAGGACAAAGTTCTTTTGATTAAATGCAATGCTCCTGTCTATAAGACCTGCAATTGTACACGTGATTAGCTTTGCTGGCGTACAGTTTTTACAGAATTTAGTATAAGAAAACCTTTATTAAAAAAAAAAAATCCATAAGGTGAAAAAAAACCCACTGAACCAATATTTTTTGATCTGAGTAAAAATAGTTAGTTTGAGCCCTCTTATTTTGAATCAGATAGTTGTTAAATTGGATCTGTCCATTTCTTAAAAGTCCTGCCCCCTGCACAGACCTGGCCCTTTGATGTTATGTCTGCTTTGACTGGGCTTTGTGGTGCATCATGGAAGTTGTTACTTTAGAGGCATGATAGGACATATATTCTGGTACAAAGCCCAATCCACAAAAAGCATAAGAGCAGTGCACTCACAAACACCCACTTGCAGTAGGCACCAAGGACCATAAGCTTATGTGGTTACTACCAAACAGCCTTAAAGCAAGCTGTTTCTAATGACGTGATAAAATAAGATCTTTCATGGTTTAAATAAACTTTGAACTTAAATTCTGGAAAGGGCTTTTATATTTTAGCTTTTTCTCCAGCTTTGAGAGAAAAACAAACAGTGAATAATCAGAATTTACTGTGGAATATTAAATCTGATTTTTCTGTTTGTTCTAATATGACTAATACAAACAAAACTGATCAAAACCTCTTGCTTCAAATTTGTATCTTATACCATTAAAAAAATAAATTTAAACATTTCTGCTCCATAAGCTTGACAGGTCCCTGCAGAGAAAGCCATATTTCCTTCTTTCTCATTAGACTCCTTAAAACAAAGTACATATTTTATGTAAACAGACAGAACACCTTTTTTTCTAATGGCAACAAATTTGATGACAATTTACCTTATGTGAAGTCATATGTAATGCACTGTTTGTCTCCTGGGTAGAATATCTATTTGACTTCTGACTTAGCTGGAAGTACAATTACTCCTGCAGCAGGGAAATCTCCCACCCCCATGTTTGCAGGCCTCACTTCTGCTGCACTGCATGGATGGGAGATAACACTAGTTTTCAAAAACTCCTGTGTCAGCCAGAAGCTGGATTTTAAGGTGGATTTTGCTTGCCAGATCCAGTGCAGAGATTTAGCCAACCACCCAGAAGCCTGGAAGTATTCCAGTTTGTACCTTCACAAAGGCTGTCTGGGCAGTGTCCCAGGGAAAGGAGATGAGCTGCTCCAGCGTATAGGTGAAAACTACCTTCACCCTGTGGCCCTGAAGCTGTTTGCTCAGCTAAATCATTCCTAGAGTAAAGCAAAAAACAGGTCCAAGTCACCAGGCCTGACTCATGCAGAACCCAGTGAGGTCAGTGGTGGGACTGTTGCGGCCTCACACAAAATACTGGCGGTGGTGCTCTTCTGCTGTCTCCTGAACAAGTGAATTTATCACAGAATCACAGAATGAAGCTCAGCATCTTGCAGGATGCATCCGTTATCAAGTCTCCTGTGACATCACCCATGGCATCAGGCAAAGTGTCAGAGATCAGTAAATAGTTATTACTAATTTTGTCCAATAGTGGTTGCAAAGCTGTTGCTTAATTTCTGGTTTTGTATGTTCTGCTTTGGTTGCCCAGAGCAAAAGTCCTAAAGCACCATGCTTTCAGTATAGTGTCGTGTCTTCTTTGAAAAGGATAAAGTCCCATAGATCTTGTTCAGGATCCCAGGCTTTGCAATCATCTAGTCCAGGCTACAGACCTAAGAAAGAAAAAATAATCAGCTCAGTCTGCAAATGCCTCATCCCCAGAACTAATTGTTCAGGTTTTCATCATTACCTTTTGGCTCTTTTACATTTTTTTAAAAATTCATTTAAGAGCAAGCTTAAAAAAAAAAAAAAGCTTCTATTGCAGTATCAAATATCTTTCTGTATATACTAAAAAAAAAATAGCTCCCTGTATAGCTCAAGGATCTATTATTGTTGTGTTAACTGTTTGACATTTGCATATGGAAACAGATTTTCATGCCCTGGTCATTCTCGAGGGACTAGACCACTCTTGTATTGCTGGTACAGCCATTTTGCCGGGGTAACTGGTACACAAGGGCAGTGCTATATTAAGTGCAACATATGCTAGAAATCAGAAATGGAAATGCCTCATCATCGCAGTAAGAGCACTAAGCCAAGGCTTAGTTAGCAGCTGGGACACAATGTAAAAATAGTAAACCTGGGTGAGAAGGGCTTATAGGGGAAAAATGCAATAAAAGAAGCAGGACCTTCTAATTTTCATTTCCAAAACTGACTGGGGAAAACATTCTTGCACAGATTTTTCATCAACATAGACGTAATGGACCCCCAAAATGAATCTATTGGAATTGTCAGTGAAGAATCTCGAGGGCTTTGGTTGAATACTCTTGTTCTCTTCTGAAGTGGTTGTTCTTTTTTAGTTAAAAATGGAAAATTTCAAGGAAAGAAGATGCTTCTTTCTAAAATCTGCCTTTTCAAAACCTCAAGTACAAGCAGAAAAGGGAAAACTTCTGAGATAAAACTTCTACATATTTGCAAATTTTCATGTTTGGGTTTTTTTAAGGGGGGGTGTTGTGGTTTTTTTTTTCTTTATACAGTTATTTGCAGAGCATGTTACTAATACTTTAGGCTTTTTTTTTGGCTGGGTGAAAAGGGTAAATATATTCCAGAAATGTAACTTGTTATAGATCTCAGTGTTGTTCCATCTATGGGCCCTCTCTATGGCTGTGGATGGATGCTCTCATCCTTGTGTTCTATGTCAGAAAGAAGCTGTTACAAAAAATAGTTGTAGGCTAAACTCAAGCTGTACTGATGGGGCTCTTCCGTTTGCAGTGACTGGGGGGGGCAGATTGAATGAACTTCTGACCTCAAACCCTTGAAAGAGCAATGATGAGCCCTTTGGGACTGTATGGAGCAGTACGTAGTTGCAAACTGGCAAGACTGAAGGTGTCTAGAAGAGAGCAGCCTGTGGGGCAGGTGCAATAGCAGAGATCTGGCAATCTCGGAGCCTGGGAAGACAGAGTCTTTAGGTTGGGGAGAAATTTTTCTGTCCAAGGGAGTGGTTTGTGGTCAGAGAGAGCACAACAACCATCTCAGCAGCTGAGCTACGCACTGGTTATACAACTGTGCTGACCCCAGCGAGAGTTTCTGCATCCCCATATGTGATCAATGGGCAGCACCTGGGATTTGGCACATTGGGCACTGGTTTAGGCTTTCAGGATTCATCTAAAGAGGAGTTTGTTGTTGAACTGTTACATTTGACTCAATATAATGACACGTAACTCCTCAAGATGCTTTGATAGCACCTTACACCAAGGTGCTGCTTGCACAGAGCTCCCCAAGCAGTTTCTGAGAGACATCTCCTGCTTAGAGAGCACCCAAGTCCCTCCCAGTCTCTGCACCCAGTCCCACACCATGACTGGGTGGTACACTGGATCACCAAACTGGTCCCAGTTAAAAATCCTCCCTCTCTTCCTCTTTCTTGGCAGGGTTGTTTGTAAGCATGAGCATTCTGGAGAGCCCTCGTTGTCTGGGCACAACTGAGAGACAAAATCCGTGGTAGGAGGAGACAGGCTCCACATAGCTGCTGCTCTTGCTTGTGCTGTGAGGCTGCAGCTCTAAAAGATATTTAGATTATTCCCTTGGAAGCACTGTGAGTGACAAATACTCATACAATAGCTGTGTCTCTTGTTTCTACCCAGCACTCCATTGTGAAATGCAGCAGACTACCCAGAAACAGAGTCAGTATGAGCAACTTCTCTACAGGCTGCTGGGCATTTTTCTTTGGAACCTGGTTTTACGAGTAGTTCAGCAAAAACTGTTCTTGAAACAGTTGGTAATATGAATTTTTAAGTCTTTAATAAGCATTTTTAAACCCCCTTTTCTAGAAAACTGTGGTTTTTGTTAAACTGTTTGGTCAAATGTCCAAAGCAGGGTGGTTGTTCTTTGCTTGAGTTTTAGGTGTTCCTTGTGCCCAATCCTTTTGTGCTCCTCAGATGTAGCCCCTCCTTTTCAACAGCAGTTAAAGCCTCTCACTTACTGTGTCCCAGTAAGTGTTTTATGGGAATATAGTGCATTTGTGGATCTGGTATAGTAGACAAGAAAGAAACTACAGTTCCTTTCCTGAGGACTTACAGCATCTATTTTTGGCCAAAATATTATCCTTTAAAGGTGTTAGGAGAAAGAAAAAAGACATTTACAGTAAAATTTTAATGAACGGTATGGTGGTAACTACTTCCAACAGTTTCCACTTGAAATTTTATTTATTTGTTTCTGCCAGTTTAGTTGTTCTTTGTGCATTACTGGGTAAAAAAATATCCCATGGCTGGCAAGCAAACTCAGAAACTTGATTCTAGGACTGGCCCTCTTCACTGGTATCTGAAGATGTTGGTGTTTTGTGGTTCGAATATTCAGCTGTTTGTTCATCCTAAAGCCTTCAAGTCTGATAAAGTCTTTAAGTTTGATCAACAGGTGCAACTTTTCTGATAGATTTGGAAGTTTCACTGTGGCATTTGTAGTCCAATACTTGAAACCTTTCTGTTTACAAGGGCATGTGGTGACAGGAAAAGGGGCAGTGGTTTTAAACTAGAGCAGAGTAGGTTTATATTAGACATTAGGAACAATTTCTTTACTATGAGGGTGGTGAGACACTGGAACAGGTTGCTGAAAGAAGTTGTGGATGCCTCATCCCTGGAAGTGTTCAAGGTCAGGTTGGACGAGGTTTTGAGCAATGTGGTGTAGTGGGAGGTGTCCCTGCCCATGGCAGAGGTGTTACAACTAGATGGTCTTTAAGGTTCTTTCCAACCCAAACATTTCTAAGATTCCAGGATTCTATGATTGTTATAGCTGTTATTGTGAAAATGGAATGGGCTGATGATATTGTTCGGTTTCTTTTCTTTCCTTGTGTCTTCAGCATTCACCCCCTTTTCATAGCAGTACTGATTCTTCCAGTACATACTTCACTAAAATTGTTGTAGACTTGCTGGATCTGACCACGGTCATGTGGACATTGTCAGCCTTACTGTTGCTACCCCTGTAAGTGTCACTTTAGGAAATCTGGCATTTGCTGAGGATAGAGTAGGCAAATCTTCCCTATGCAAGCTGTAAAAGCTGCCCATACAGATTGCTTGTCAGAGCTGCTGCTGGGAACATTGATTTAATGTTCTAGACGGTACCCGCAGCCCACACCCCTGACCTGAAACCTCATCAGACAGGTCTGCCCTGTGTCACACAGGGCCAGTAACCCGAGGAAGGTTGAAAGCACAAGCACTCCTGCATGCTGTATAAGCCTCCTCCTGGCCTCCAAAAGAGGTATTGGTCCAGCACAGACTTCTGCTAATGGTAGATCTGTCATAGGTACGCGCTGGTCATGACAGTTGGATGTTTTTAATACGGTGCATTGCTGTAGGTATCATATAAAAGCGTGCCTTGAGAGAGCACTTGAAGCAGCAAAGGATAGTAAGTTTGTGAATTAGTTCAAGGATGCCCTAAAAAAACTTCCCTCAATGGCATCATCTTGCTGTGTGGTATAAGCACAAAGAGCAGTCAATGATCTGTGTTGCTCTGTGCTGAATTTGCAGACAACTATGTTTTTATCAGACTGGCTCTGGCAGTCCTTTGACAATACCGATGTGCAAGGGAGGAAAGGAGGCACACGAAGGCAGTACTATTGTAATAAACCCATGACCTTACTAACCTCTGGCCCCATATTCATACAAACAAAACTGCGGCCAAATAAGACTGCAGCCTGCCAGAGATGGAGAGTCAATATAACATTGCTGGAGGATAATATATTAATTTTATTCGCACAGCTAAGAAAATTCAGAATACAGCAGTTACAGTGAACATGTTCTGCCCTTTAAGTTGACCCCTTAAAAAATGTTAATGGAGCTACATAAAAAGTGAGAGAGAAATAGTAGATGCTCATCAAATTAAGAGGAAAAAGTTGCCTGAAAATGACATTTGGGAGACCAAGCTAGACAATTTTTAAAGAATAGAGTTGGAAACACAATAAGAATAGCTCTATCATAATAGAATATGTGTGACAGAGTTTTTATAAAGCTTCACAAGGCTTCTGTGGATATAATATGCAAGCTGGGAATATTGGATTCAAAATAATAAAAAGCTCCCAGTCAAGCTCCATCTCATTGCAAAGAGCTGTACTGGCTTTAGGCAGATGCTAAGAGGTTGCAAGGAAGTGCTTAAGCAGTCTTACATAAGAGATAAATATGATGGATCCACATGTAGTGGAAGCACTTCTTAGGATAAAGAGAATCTCCGAAAAATCACAGTGGAGAAAAAGCTGGAAGAGCTAATGGATTCATCTGAGGCTACTGCATGAGCTACAGCACAAAAGGCCAATTAATTCTCAGGCTATACAGTGAATAGATTATAGGATCAAGGACTTTTTGCATTTGGAAACCAAATACAAGGTTAGAACTGAAAAGACTAGGAAGCAAGGGAAGATCTCTGGAGACAAAAGGTTATGGCTATTGGCCCCAGCCGTTCTCTGCAGCTGTACCCATGATTTTATTGTGAACTGAAGAAGTATTTGCAGATGAGGTCCTACCAAAAGGTGAGACAACACTGCACAGAGCAGGAATTATTCTCATCCTAGTTATGCATGTATGGGTTGCATTATACAACTGCACATCCAAAGTGAGGTCTGGATTGCTACATTAGGTACAGCTTAGTGCAAGGAGGATTTTATGTGGTATGTGGCTCTAAAAATAGCTCTGCAATGGTCCTGCTCGGCGTGTGTGCATACACACATACACACACAAACTCTTTACACATTCCTGTGATGAACAGGGGTGCATGCAGGCTGTCTCTCCCAGCCCCTACTCTGACTGCATGGTTACACACTTCAAGACCAATACCTGTGATACACCCTACTTTTTCATAGACTACTTCTCAAAAATAAAATAGAAAGTTTAATCCTCTCCCCCTCCGCTTTTTTTTTAAACCTTCTCAAATGATGTTTCTTTGTGCTGTAATTTAGGATCTGTATAAATATATTCGGCTGCAAAGGGGGATAATTACCACGCCCACACAATTTTATAATACACACATCTAATTGTAGTACAGTTATTTGTGGCAGCCAAGCACTGAAAATACACTTTTATTGTATGCCTCTAAGCAACGATAAAAAAGTCTTTTTATTGCTACCTGAATGTATACTTTAGGGCATTTTTATTTCACCTAAATAATCTGCTTTTAGATTTTTCTCTGTGTGGCTTTTGAAATTTCCTTTCCGCAATTTAAATTAGAGGTAATTAGTAGGGACATAAAAAAACTCTCTCAGAATGTCTTGTCAATATGTCACAGTGTCCTGAAGAGATGCCCAAGCTGAATCCAAAAAAGTGAAAGACCTTCCCATTTGTACAGCAGAAGGAAATTCAGATACTGTCATTTCTTACGGGTCAGGCTGGACAGGGCAGGACCTTGACCAAGGCCAGGGAAATAGTCAAGGTCTATTTATCATCCTTTTATATATGTCTTGCCAAAAGAAAAGCTAGGTTGTCCGCTCCATTTCCTTTCTGTGAAGTAACAGCATTTCACAATTAACCCCTGCTCTCAAAGGTTTTGCCTCCACTGTCCAACAAACTAGTGCCATCCTTTGCTTGTTGCCAGAAGGCAATTAACCTAATTGTGTAATTTGAGGGAGCAGGTGGAGAAGCCCTTTGAAACCTTCCCCCTACCCCCAGCTCTGGCCCTCACTGGACAGTCTAGATTTCACCCTGGATTGTCCATGTCCTCCTGTCCCCTTTTCTCCTCTTTCCCACTTCTGCTCCCTCCCTGGGCTTCCCAGTACCAGCCTCTCCAGTCACTTCACTTCCATGTTCCTCTAGTGCTTCCTGAAAATAATTTTCAAACGAGCTCTCACTGTGAATCCTTTCTTCTGGAGCTCCACTCTCTAGCATACCTATCCCATGACTGTCATCACTATGAATTTATGAAGATGTCACTGAAGCCCAGATCCAAGGACTTCTGTTGAGTGGTCACAAGCAAACTCACAAAACATCAGCTTGACCCAGCATCTCCCACTGTCTTTTCAGTACAATGACAGTAATAACTTTGTTGATCTAGCTGTCTTCATTGATTCATTTAGATTATATTTGAATAATCTTGCTCAGCACCTTTTAATGTCCTGTCTATTATTGATTAGAAAAATCTTGAAAACCTTCCTTCATTGAAGGTAAACAAATACGATAAAAGTGTTGGAGAAATATGTCAGGCGTGCCACCAAAAGATAGGTCAAACATTGATTTTTGTCTGTCTCTAAGCCAAGGTGAGCCAGGCCACATTGAATGAACAGTTGGAGGCATGAGCAGACTGCAGAAAGTTACTACTTTAGGGGCTGTTACCCTTGACTCCAGCTAGAAGCAATGCTGTAGCATGGTGTAATGCCCAGGACGCAGTGGTCACTGCTCAGTGAGAAAGGTGGCACTTTCCTTGGGAGATGTAAGTAGGTGTCTACCTGATCCCTTTCCCAGTCTTTAACTGGAGTTTCTTTCTCTCAGAGAAGCAGATTCTGTTGCTCCTTCTTTTGTCTGTGGGTCTGACTTGACAGAGGAGCTTGGGAAATGGGGAAATGTCAGTTAACCTTGCTGGCAGAATAGGTGGGAAGTACCACAGACCCTGTTGCAGTGCGGGCACAGAGCTGCTCAGTGCTATGAGGTTTTAACCTTGTCAGGGATAAGTCTGAAGCAGGCTGACGCGCAGTACATTCACTCCAAGTCGCGTTGCTCTACTTGTGCTCCAAGACACAGGACGCAGGTGTCCTGGCTTACGTGTCTGCTCTGCATTCTTTATGAGTTATTGAGTGAATATTTGGATTTGACAAGTACATGCACAGATAATAACAGAAAGCTTTCATTATGGAAATAGAGATCAAGGTAAAAAAAATGAGAGCCCTGTTTGTTAAAGCTTTGGTTGCACTGTAATACCTTACATTTGGTGACTCACCCTGAGAGTCATCGGGACACGCATGCTAATGCAGCGATGCAATGGGCTGGGTAATGAAGAGCGAAAGATCGCTCCGGTTAGGAAAATGACCGAAACAGCTCTGCTCATCCACTACCTGCGTCTTTGTCATGGCTAATGTGCAGAGCACCTTATTTGTATCCCCAATCTGCTTAAACACATGACTCACACAACAGACCCTTGCCAGAAAGATGACAGCAAGAGATCTGAATGCTGGGGTTGACAAGCCCCCTCCCAGCCTGCTTTACCAATGGCCTTACCAGTGAGCTCTGTCCCTTAGTCCTGGGGCTAAAACTCTGAGCCAGCGATGACATTGCAGGCCAAGTGGTCTGGATGTCTCTGCTGAAAGGGCAGGGCAGTGCTGCAGATGAGATCATTGTCTTGGGCTGGCACCCTGGTCCTGGCTCGTGGTGTCTGTCCAGGCGGCTCAGAGAAGGGAGGGAGTGTTTCAGCTGGCAGCAGAAGCGTGCTTTGAAAACAAAACTATATTAAGAATGTGTAATAGGCTGGTAGATGCCCTCTCTTCTCAAGGCCTACCATCTGATAGGCACCTGCTACACTCAATCTGTGAGTGCCATTTACATGTGTGCAGCCTAGACTGGCTCATGCCTGCCTATTGCAAGGTATGAGGATTTGCTCCTCATCATTTTCAGGAGTGGGGCATTGCTGGAACCTTCCTTTGACTCCTTCTCAAGTACTTCAAACCTGCCAAAGCACGAGGAAGGTCTAGAACTGCTAAGCTTCTTTAAGAAACATGATGAATTCATGCTTCTGAAATGGCAAGCAAACAAATAAGCACAAAATGGGGGCTTGCAGGGACCCCCCACTCAGACGGCTGCACCGGGAAGATGCCATGAGAGAAGTGAAAAGAGCAAGGGATGTGAGTGGATTCATGGACTGGGACCTATTCTTGAAGTGCTGTGTGCCCACAGAATTACATTCATATCCATCCTCAGGTGATGCAGGCTCACTGTTGACTACTTAGGCTTCCTACCTTGTTACTGTCCCTGCTGTTAACTCTGAAATTTGCGGGGCTGAGGGATGTCTGTGTGGATCAGGGCTGGGTGATGCTGATGGAGTGTTGCAGTTTCTTTCCCGCTGAATGACAGGCAGCATATGAATCATCAGCTGGTACTGAAGGGGGGGCTACCATCTCCTCCCGTTTCCTTTCCCCTTTGACACCACTCCCCAGGGCTTGTCACACATCAGGCTTGTATAGTCAAGGCCTTACTCTTGGTTTTATCCTGGGAACAGTAACTGAGAAATTGCCTAGATAGGGTGGGGTGATAAACATCTTGATGGATCTTAGGAAAAAGTCTAAAGATGAGCTCCTAAAAGCCAGGTATCACACCATCTAAGTGCAAGGAGGAGCTTGGCCTCAGTGCTGCAGCTCAGCATTTAGTGTGAGCAGCCTGTGGGGCCAGATGAGAGTCAGTCCCAAAGGAGTTCCAAAGTGCTTAGCAAGGAGATATCTCCCACCTGCTGGCAGAGCCTGCACCTCCTACAGCAAGAGAGGTGCTTAATGGGTGCTTTGGTGCTTAAGTAGTTTTTTGGATCTGCCTCTTGGCAAAACTCTTACTTATTTTAGAGCAGTTGGGAATTTTTCTGTGCTCTTCATTGGTTTCCATTTTGAGATCCTGCTTTCAACCTGCAATGGGCAGAGGCAGCCAGGTGAAATGTCTGAGCTGTATCCATCTGGATTAGGATTTTGTAGGAGAGTCTCAATAAGTCGCTTCTTACATGCTGTTCGGACCTTCCAGCAATGCTTTCCTAGAGATATCTTTAGATGCACATACTCTTTCAGGTGTATTGTGCCCCTGCTGCAGAAATTCTTCAGGAGCTGCCATATCCCAACAGCTTCAGTTAGCCCTGTGGCAAGAGAGCAAAGAGCTTGACTATTGCTGCCTGTGCTGAAGTGGTAAATAACCAGCCCTTTCCCACTTCTCGTTAGTGACTGATTCTCTCCCCCGACTCTGCAGGGGGTGCACAGAGCAGGGTTGAAAATGCTGCTGCTGAAAGCCTCGTCCCTTATTTATTCCTCAAATAAACCCTTTCATTTATCAGCTGACATTTCATCTAAGCTGACTTTCCTTGGGGCTTGGCAGGAACTGAGATAGAAACTTGTTTAACTTGGTGGAAGGGCTCAGCAGTAAGAGGGCCCCAGTGATGCTGAAGGGTGCTGGGGGTTTCTGTCTCTCTTTTGCAGGTAAGGAAAACCACAGCTCATCAGTCTGCTCCTAACCGTTTGTTACTTCCTGATATTCATCTACTTAGACTTCAGCCTCTTCACTGAGCAAATGGGAGTAATTTAGTCATTATTTCCAGCAGTAAATTGACTCCATTAGAGTTCAGCTGCCCGATGCTCCAGCTGCTAAAGGGGTGGGAGCAGTGCTATCTGGCTCCTGCAGTTTAGACATCTCTGTTCCTGGTTTGCCTTTACTGCTCTACTTTCCCTCTCTGTGTCCCTTCCAACTCAGTCCTTGGTCTGATGGGTTTTTTTTAGCCTTTTCTCGATGCCCCAGTCTCCTTGTCATTCCCATGCACTGTGAAACATTGGCAGGTTTGTCAGCTTTGCCATTTTGTCCTGTGCCCCTGAGCTCTCCTTATCCGAGATGCTCTCCTTTCAGGCAGCACCTAACGTGGTCGTTGCAGACATCTGTCACTAGCTGGACCTCCCTTGACTTGTACTGTGCAACTTCCCTTTCCCACCCTCCACCTTTGGTTCAGAGCAAGGGAAGAGCCTGAGGGAGGGGGCAAACACTTCCCTCTCTTTATGGCAAATTCATGCATGGACACAGCTTCTTCCAGGGCTTTGTGTCCAGGAACAGAACCACTAGTGACCCTTTTGTATTATATTGACCATTTGTTAAATCTTTGAACTCCACCTGTTTAGGCTGAAATCCTTTTAACAACTGGACATTAACAATTCAGCGATGATTTTTCTGGAGCAAATTGGCTCAGTTTGAACTCTGGTGCCCATTGCTCCAGCTGGTAAAGCCTGGACACTTGTTTAGTGACATGATCACAGCTTTGCTAGGGATCATTAAGGGCTGGTGGCCAGCGCCATCAGGAGATTACAACAGATGTGATTTTCTTATCTCTGGCACCCCAAGGCTCTCCTTCCCCACTTTTCCTCTCTGGAGGAAAAGTGCTGGAGAGATGCTGTTTGTTTTGCTGATTGTTTTATTAGGAGGTTACAACTCTGTTTTTAAACACCAGTATTTTTCCATTCTCCCTCCTAATGCTAATGTTCGTACATGTTTACTGTTCTGGCCCTGGCAAGCTTTTTCCAGCCATTTGTGTCCAAACTGCTGCCCTTCTATAGCATATGTTGATGCCCCAAAGGATCAAAGTCAGAGGAAACGGCATCATTGAGATGAAATGTTTCAAATCAAACTGCTCTTAAATGCCTTGGTTCTGAGTGAGTTTTGAGGGTCCAGAAGTAAAAAAAGACACCAAAAAACCACAACACCCAGGGAACAATAAACCATAGTGAATGAAGAAACAACTTAAAGTCCTGTTAGAGCTGAACATTTTGTGCACGCGATTTAGGGCGAAAATAGCCCCCAATATTTTACTCTGTATCTGCAAGGTACAAGTGCCAGCAAATAGGAACATGGCAGAAGGTGACTTGATTTTGATAACAGCTTTTTCTCAAGCAGTTGATATTTTCACTATTTTTTTTCTGTAACTCAGGAGGGCAAAGATGAAGTAGTATGCCGAAATTTGAGAACTGGAGTTTACGGCAGATCTGGTACTGATTGGGACTGAATTGGTTTAGTGGTTTATTAGGTCTCTGAGATCCTCACTGTATTTATGACTGGGATATCGGGCAAAATAATCCAAAAATAACTGAATATGGAAATTAGTATTTGACAAGCAAAGAAAAGTATCAAGCCTAAACTGAAATACATAAAGCACACAGAAATCGTGAACCATGTAGGAAAGGGGACCTAGAAAGAAAAGGGATGTTCAAAGTACCACAAAAAATGACACACTAAGCTTAACATGCTGTGGGTTGATAGCACTGTCCTACTAGAAGACCAGCAAAGCCTGAGATGAGTCCTGTCAGATCTACTTTCAGTAGATATATTAGCTCTGACAGTGATCCAGAGTTTTGCGGCATAAGTTTGAGTAGTTTGCAGTGAGTGCATATTGCCACTAATTCCAATTATCTGTAATTCCATGGGCTGAAGGGAACTGGCATCAGTCCTGTAAATTATCTGATAAATAGGGTTACAGGATGAGTCTCTGGCCTGGTTGTACTTGGTGAAGCACCACT
>NW_009734428.1:181162-213975 GCF_000703405.1 Apaloderma vittatum | reverse complement strand
AGCCATCACCTGCTGAAAACAGGAATCTTAGACACTGAGAGTCAGTGGCAACTCACATCTCTATGAAGTGTCAGATAAAGCAAAGGAGATAAAGCTTCCCATTACACTCAGTGTGGTGTAGAGCTATGCACATGGCCAGCACTTTATGAGAATGACTCTTTGAAGTGTCTGAAATTGGTGGAAGTGGTAAAAAGGGATGCTGAGATAATGTCAAATACAAAGCCACAGCAAGCTGAATCTTGGCCATGATATGGGCAGAACTCATGGATTTACTGCTGCTGGGAAACACTTGTGCTGATATTTCAGGGTGACCTATGGGTACATGCTAGAGATGCCAGAGAGACTGATTTAATGTTGGCTGAGCAAGGCAGTTAGAGGTGTATTTCTGAGATTTCTCTGCCCTCCAGAGCCTTTTACAAGCCTGCATTGTGCCTCAGTCTTTGATATACAAAACTGGTGAGTTCCTGACACTGAGGATACCACAGTCAGCAGACGGCACACCTTCAGTGATACTCTTCCTTTTCTGTGCTGAATCACTTCTCACCAGTGGTTCAGACACCACCAGTTGAGAAATCACCTCAGAAATAGCACTTTAGGTAAGAGTTTGGACTTCAGATTATTACAGATCTTCCATGGTGCTGGTAGGTCAATCATTTTGTAAAAAATAGCAGCAACAAAGGACTAATCAGTGCTTAATTTCCGGCAGAATTGCCTATTCCCAGCTCTCCTCCACTGGGTCATGTTACAGTCTTCTCAGCTATTACTGAGGTGTTATTACATGAAGATGTTAAGGTCTTTGAAAGCAGTCTTGAGTTGGGTCTTGCATGCTGCTGTTGAGCATAATCGCTGTTATGGTGTACTGACAATTTGAGATGGAGTGGGCTTTTCCATGAAATTGTTTTAAAGGAAAAAAACTGACAGAAGAGTAGTTCTGGTTTTAATGTCCTTCTCTGGAAAGCTGAGTTCAGTCTCGATATCTTTTTTTGGATGCAGCCTCTGGAGGGAAAAGGCAGCTTCTTTATTTCTCCTTCATAGTCAACATTGGCTGTTTTGTACTTCGGATATGTCAGAAAAGGAGAGGCAATACATATGGGTTTACAGGTTGGGATGCATTTCAGCAGGCCCTTGACATATTTTTGACAATCATCTGCAGCAATTCACACTTGTGTTATAACACAAATGCAAAAAAACCCCCACTTGGAGCACTTCTATTTCCTTGTCACTTTCTGTTTAGCAGCCCCAGCACCCCAGGTGTTAAGGGGGAATCATCTGGGCTCTGGCTCTTCTTGTCCTTAGGTTGTTGTTCCTCCCCCTATGTGTGCATTTACACAGGCATGCACATATGTGCTTCCTGTGGTTTAAGAGTTTGCTGACAAATAATTTGGCTATGCACATGGAAAAAAAGCTCTACTTCGGAATCCTTGTATGTATGTGATTTAGGGGAGGATCTTCTTTTCAAATCAGAGTGGAATGTTTATTCAGCACTCTTCTTTTTCAGCCCTGACCACCAACTAAGTAATGGATGGACCATACAACAGCTAATCCTTAGCTTTAGGTTGCCCAGACCTCATTGTGGTGGGTTGCCAGGTGCCCAACATAGCTGTTCTATCACTCCCCCTCCTCAGCTGAACAGAGGAGAGAAAATAAAATGAAAGGCTCATGGGTTGAGCTAAGGACAGGGAGTAATTTTCATCAAGGGCAAAATAGTCTCAACTTGGGAATTAGTTTAATTTATTACCGATCAAATCAGAGCAGGATAACAGAAAGCCAAATCTTAAAAACATGTTTCCCCCACTCCTTTCCTCCCGAGCTCAACTTCATTCCTGATTTTCTCTACCTCCTTTCCCACTGAGTGGCACAGGGGGATGGGGAATGGGGAATGGGGGTTGTGGTCAGTTCATTAGATGTCGTTTCTGCCATTCCTTCCTCCTTAGGGGCAGGGGGTCCTTCCCATGGGCTGCACCTCTTAAAATATTACTACAGCGTGGGTCCCTTCCATGGGGTGCAGCCCTTCAAATACTGCTCCAGCATGGGTCCCTTGTGGGGTCACAAATCCTGCCAGCAAAGCTGCTCCAGCGTGAGCTCTGGTCTCTCCACAGGTCTGGCCTAGAGCCTGGTCCAGTCCAGGCTTCTCACAGGGTCATGGCCTTCTTCGGGCATCTACCTGCTCTGGTGTTGGGTCCTCTGCAGGCTGCAGGTGGACATCTGCTCCACTATTGACCTCCATGGGTTACAGGGGGACAACCTGCTTTACCGTGGTCTTCACCATAGGCTGCAGAGGATTCTCTGCTGCGGTGCCTGCCTGCAACAACTCCTCCCTTTCCTTCTTCACTGACCTTGGTTGCCTTAGAGTTGTTTCTCCCACACATTCTCTCTCCTCTTTTTGGCTGTAGCTACTGTTGTGCAGGTTTCCCCCAGCCCCTCTTCTTAAATATGTTATCCCAAAGTTGTCACCACTGTCGCTGATGGGCTTATCCTTGGTCAGTGGCAGGTCCATCTTGGAGCCACCTGGTATTGACTCTACAAGGGAAGTTTCTAGGAGTTTCTCACAGAAGCCCCTCCTGTTAGCCCCTCTGCTACCAAACCCTTGCCACACAAACCCAATACACTCAAGTTCCGGTGCCTGCACATATTCCCTGAACCAATCACTAAGCTTTGGTGGTGAATAATGTGTGGCTGAAGGGAGAACAGGAGGAAATGAGTGGTGGGATTCTGCATCTGGGGAATGAATAGGGATATGGGGTGAAGGTTAAAGTGGGCCAATGATGTTATTTTTAAAGTGGGACCTTATTAACAAAGATTAGTTTGAGGAATGCTAACAGCTCATGAAAGAGCTCAGTTCTATTTTTTCCTTCCAGTTCCTCAGTGACATTAATCATGTATCTTGGCTAATAAGCAATGATGATTTTTGACCTAATGGGTGGGCACTCTGTAACTATTTTTTTTTTTTAAATATATGTAATGATATATATACAAGCCCAAGAGGGAAAATGCTTGATTAAAAAGGAATAAGGGGACTGTGAAAGAATACTCCCCTCCTTCCTCCCATACATTCTCACAGCAATTTTGAGTGTGTCCATGCGATGTGTCAGCATCCTCTGTTCAGCCACATCCACTTCCCTCAAGCTGAGGTCCCCTCTTCCCCACTGCAAACACCACTGTCACCTTGCAGTTGCTACTCCAGAATCCAGAAGGGGAAGAGTGTACCTCTGATTTCTCTCTGCTACTGGCCTTTGGCAGCTCTTCCTCACTTTACTCTCAGAATTTGCTCTCATGTTTTAAGTGACAGACCTTTGTTTTTTACAGTGTGATGGCACTGGCAAAGCTAGACACATCGATCCTATGTATATTTGCAGGTCGGGTACAGGACAGGCAACAGCAATCTGAGATTTCCTGTGCTGCATTACACAGCACTGACCTTTGCAATGACACAAACTTTTACAGAGGGTAGGAGGTAGTTTCAACTCTGCGTCGGCTCAGCCCTCAGCCCACAAAATATCATGTGGGATGGCTCAAATATGCCAAATTGTTTGTTGTGATTAAGTGGAATGGTCCATGATCTATTAAGATCTGAGCAAATTACAGCCACATTAATTAAACATAGGCTCTCTGGTTGAGCCTAAGCCACAGATGGCATCCCACAGATGGAATGCCACCCTTGATATTCACAGAGCCACTCAGTCCTTTAACTTCAGCTTGTGCTGATTAGTAGAGCAATTTATTTTAGGTGTAGCTATTGGCCTCTGCTGAGGAGAGTGCTCTTAAATGGCTATCACTGACAAGGGCACAGCCTACAGAAAGGGGCGCAACAGGGAGCAAGGATAAAATGGAAGCTCCAAAAGGTACCAGCTGTTCTTCTACCTTGGCCTTTCAAAGCAGCAGGAAAAGAATTGGGCACCAAGTTCCCATTGATGTTCAGCAGCTTTTGGCTATTTAACTACTTTAGGTGCTGTTTTTTGACCGATTGTAGCCATGGCCAGTTGGAGGATCTTATGATCAGATCTTCTAATACTGAATGTGGAGGTCTTTTGTAATGGGAACATTTACCCTCTGAAGCTGAGTCCTAAAGTCATCCTCGTCTCTTCCTACAGAAGGCTCAAGTTATGGCTCATTGGTTTTTGTGTTGTCTTTTTGGCAGCGCTTGTGGGAAAGATGCACGGTAGCACGGCAAGGTTTATTTAGCTGGAATGGCTACCGGTGATAACCTAGAGTGGTGCCTCATTCTGTTAAGCACTATGCATCCTCTGTGCCAAAGAGGGGAAGGATTATACAAAACAAAATTTCTTACATCTGGCCACGTGGAAACTGATGCATGGATACGAAATGACTTTTCCAAGGTCATACAAAAAATCTGTGGCAAAGCTAAGACCTAGCACAAGACAGTCTGAGTTCTAGGCCAGCACAATAATGTCAATTATAATTATTAATGTCAAAGGAGGAGGAGGGAAGAATAGAGGAATGACATTTCTGCAAGGAAGAGGATGGCAGGGAATTATTTAACACTTTAAGGCATCCTGACACTGTGTGTAAAGATAAGTGTGGGATTCTAAAATCAAAATAGATTTCTTTTAAAATATACCATCCCATTTCTAACATTAATTTTTAGTTAGAGAGGTGGGAGGGAATTTGCTATTACTGTCTTTGAAAGAAGGCAGCCTGTTACATCAGTAATTAAGAGCAGTGCTGTAAAGGGCTTGCATCCTTTTTTTTCATCTGCTTCAGGGCTGCTTTTTTAACTGTGAGTGGCCAGGCTTGCCTGAAGATGCAGTGGTTGCCCTGATAAAGGCTCATCTTCAGAAATAAGTCAAAGGTAGTATGGAGGTTCTGGCTAGCTGGCTCCTGGGTCAGAACTGACTTGTGTCTTCCAGTCTCTCCTGCTAAAGGCAGCACTGGCCAAAATCCACCACCACATAATAGCACAGCTCCTGGAAGAGTGAGGAGCATCTAAGTGACTCTGGAAAAACTGGAAGATCACTTTTTGAATAAACAAGGAGAAAAGCAACCCAGTTCTTTGGCAACTGTAATGCCAATGTACACGTTTCCCTGTAGCTGGCAGTGACACATTAAATACTTGGGGACAGCTTTCCTACACCTTGTGAATGAGGCATGAACTTAAATGCTTGGGGCAACACATGGACTACACAAGGTGGAGGACAGGGCAGTAGAAAGTCAGTCCTTCCCACTGGTCCCTTCTCTCCGCTGACATCTCCAGGGCACCACCTGCACCCTGTAATAGAAAGTTAAGACCCAGCAGTTTAGAACCGTGAACGAACCAAGAGCAATTAGTTTTAGACCTGCATCCTCTCCAGCTGAAGTTTATTTAAGTTCTTTCATGTGAGCTGTGGTTGTTCTGGGAGTGCCTTTTTCTGTAAACAGCTGTGAGGAGCATTAGCTTTCTTTAGTGCAGCATCTGCAGTTACTCCTTGCCTGGCCAGTAATAGAAGGCTGTGGCTGTGCTTTTGTTTGTCATCATGGGTGCTGGCTCCAAGCCTTGACCTTTGGCCAGGACTGCTCACACTTTGCTCCTGCTTTCCAGTGAAGTTTGTGCATTTGAATCCTTGTGTTGAATCCTTTGTGTTTAGGTAACTGCTTGTAGGTAAGGAAAATAAGATTTTGATGAAACATCACAGTGCTGTAATCAAGTTTTCTAATATTTGAGGCAGAGGCATATGTTGGGAGTTGTATGATTTTCATGACTTTTTGGACATTTCTCTCACTTTTAGGTTTAGGGAAATGTCTGTTGTCCGGACAAGCCCCTTGGCCGCTTCATATTTCAGGGGACTTAATTGAAATATGAATTTTCTTGGGCAAGGGCTTCACATGTAGCCTAGTGGGGGAGGTTTCTCCTGAACACTGAGGTTACTCATAGCAGTACGTGTGTGCAGAGCTGCCCTGAGGCCAGTGGCTGAGGACCTGGTTGTTGACTGGGAACAAAGATTCTCCAGTTTCATGATAGAAGTTTTCTTGATACCATGGGACAATTTTCTCCTTTAATTTTGGAGGATTTCTTGGAGTCAGGGTTATGAACTCCTGCAGCTCATTTGGAGAAAAAAAAATGGAAAAATCTGTTTCAGAAAAAATAGTTAAAATATTTTTCTTCCTACTGGAAACGGAGGTTTCAAGTTTCCATTCCTACCCTGTTTAACTCCCAGTAGTAGGGAAATACTAACTTATGACTAGTTCTGATGGAACTACACTATTCCTCTTTGGCCTTATATTCCTTGTTAATTCTCGTTTTAATGTGGAATTTTTTAGGTCAGCACTAGCTGAGCTGGACCAAGTGATTTTCCCTGCTCTACTAGATGCTTGCAGTTTTCTGGGGATCCATTAGTTCTGTGTGTGTTGAACAATTTGTTTTCTGTTTTCTTTGCTCTACTAAGCTGTTGGAGTGTTCTGCTGGGTTTAATATTCTCAGATAATGAGCCCTTGATCTTAGTCACCCTGAGTTCTACCAAGAAAGTCAAGTTATTCTGATACTTTGAGATATACTGAAGTCTTTGGAAGGCTTCTCCTGGCTTTATTGCTTATAGAATTAGTACTAAGTTCATTATTTTCAAAATAGAGAACAACACGAATTTTTTTTTTTTTTGCACGTTCAACACTTCTGAATATACAAATTTCAGTACAAACACCGGCAAAATTTCCTTCTGACTATTAGCTTTACTATAAGGAGTCTTTTATATAAATTCTCATAATATAGATTCTAATATAAGACTTACTCATCTTCTTTGGAAAGTGTTTTTCTGTGCTTTCTTCCCTGGCTTTATAATGTTTGGCAATCTGTCCCTTCCCAAATGGGGATGGGATGTCTGTATAGCTGGCTGCTACCAGTAATTACAGCCTTTCACAAATTAATAGCCTCCTTTGGATTGTGCTCTACAAGAACCATGACTGATTCTGTGGATAAGGAGTGTTGAAACTGAGAATGCTGAAAATTTTCTTTCAGGACTGCTATTGTATTTGGAAGTTTTCACCATCTGCTTGCCTCAATATGATGATGGCCAATGGAAGGATCCCTGGTTTATTCAGGGAGAGATAATGATATGAAAGGGAAAATTGGTTCCTCCAGGGTCTGATCAGAAAACTGGGGGAAGCTAAAGCCTATCTCCTTTCCATTCTGAAGTAATCATCTTCATAAAAAAAAATCCAGTCTTGTCCCATCTCTGATAGCAAAGCTTATTGATTATTTCTCTGTATTCATGGTGCCCTTTCTGACCCTACTTAATTTGGATCCTGTCTGGGCATTTATCTTTGTGGTCATTGTGGTTTAATGTTAGTGACTGAAAAATGATACACAGTTCCTGGAGCCTTCTTTGTGGGCCTGCAGCCTCAGAAGCCGTTTAGGACCTATCACCTTTGGTCACCATGTTTTCTGTCCTATCTCAGGACTGATGAGCTTTGATATGATGTTATCCAACAGTATGTCGTTATGATATGTCATTTCTTAACCGGTTGTTTAAATTGTTATGCCTCTGCATGTAGTGAAATGCCTTCACTACTGGTGCCTCACGGCCAACTTCTGCCAGGTGTTTGTCACCTCTCCCAGCACGCTGCCGCCAGCAGCCCTGTTTACTTTGTAGGGCTGGAGCGAATAAGATCAGCCCAATGCACAAAAATCCTAAGTGTTGGCTGGAGGCTATAAAGCCCCGAATTGTGCTCTCCACGCTCAGAAGCACTGGAGCGGAGCTGGGAGTCCAGGGGAGCCGAGGAGTTGTTTAAGGGCGGTGAATTTGGCCAGCATGCCGGCAGGAAGGGAGCCTGAGGCGCGGGCTGGCCATGTGAGACGCGGTGCCGAGGAGAACAAGGAGGCCGTTATTTGAGCAGGGCCTGGCAGAGCGAAGGTAGTGCTGGGAGACATCAGAGGGGAGATTGTTCCACCGGAGAAGCTGGTCTGTGGCAATGAGCCCCAGGAGGCTGAGTATACCCTCAGAGAAGATGGGATGAAGCAAGCTACCGAACAAAACAGCTCTGAGATCGTGCACTTACTGGCTTGGAAGCCTCCCCTACAATGCAGGTCCCCTGAGGAGTGTGTGTGCATGGAGGGCTCCGCGGCCCCCAGCAACACCTTGGCTGGATGCTGCTATGTAAGATTTTAAGAATCAGAAGACAAAGCATGATAGACTGGAGGGGCTGGGACTGCAAGACCTCTGTGGCAAAGGAGTCTTTCTTCCCCTGTCTGCAGGCTGCTAACGCAGCAGGGGCCCCAGTCAGTCATTAAAGCTTACTCGGTGCTAGCTCAGGCCACATCACTGATGTGATGGTTGACTGGCAGGAGCTTTGGAGGGGGAAGACGGCAATTACAAACTAAATGGAAGGAGGAGAAATAATGAAAAAATGGAAGTTTTAGAACAGAACTGACTGCATAATGAAAAGGGACTTTCTGGAAACCTAATAAAGCATCATTACCTTTGCTAGATGTACGCAGTGGTGGAACGTGAATCAGAAAAAAGCAACGCTGGGCCAATGCTGTTGGTCTTTTCTATCAGCTTTTCTCTGTGTTTTCACAAAAAAAGAGGCGGTGCTGAGGTGAATGCGCTGCTGCTTCTATATTCTGCCAATTCCCCTTGTACTTGGTAGCAGCAGCAGTCTAATTTGATTTTCCTACTGTTTCCTGAAGAAAGGTAGTCTCTACCAAGTCTGAATCCCCTGGGGTGTCAAAGGGGCTTGAGAAGAGGGGATAAAGTTAACATGTTTTCAGTTCTCACTGGATATTTTTTTTACTTCGTTTTCCCTTATGTATTCAGTGACCCTTCTTGCTTTCTCAACAGAGATCTGAATACCTTGTAGCAGTTCAACATAATCTTCTATTGGTATTTACTAAGCCATAAGAACTAAAGATTGAAATAAATCTTCTTTAGACTACTTCAGCTGTAAGAATGAATAGAAGATTTTATTTACTGTGAAATTAAACAAGGATAGATACCTGTTTACAATCCCTAGCATGAAGCCAACAAATGTGTTCATTACTAAGGCTAGAAAGAAAAACATCCTCTATAGAAATTTTTTTGACCAGAGTAAAAGAATTCAAAGAACTGGAATAACATTACTCCTTTTATTATATTAACAACTGAAAGGCAGGCAAAATAGGATGGTTTGGTTAAAACAATTATCTTGGATCACGTTCACAAAAACCCCTCAACAAATCACTAACTTGTCCAACATACCTGCATTTTTACTGAATATTTGGGAAGAAAAGCTTGAAATGCTAACGGTTAATCCTTTAATAAAAGGGAAAAGAAAGAAAGAAGCAGCTGACACCAGCTAACTGCTGTGTGTCAGCTGGAATTTCATCATCAGCGCATTTTGTAGAGTTGCGCACTGTCATTATAATAGTTGATTGTCCCTCAGAAATAAAATATTAGCATGCATCTGATTGCAGAAGTTCAATAGTAATGGCAGATAGGAGTAATATTGCAGCCAGGGACAATGAGGGAGCAGTCAGCAGCAGCAGCAAAGTACTATCTAATTGTCTGTTTGAGGCCCATCTTGTCTGTCTTAATTTAGCCAGCTGCCAAGAATTGCTTTTATATCCTATTCCAGATATCTGGGCTACAATAGGTCCTTTGACTTTGTCCATTCTGCCCATGTCTTGCTTAGCACAGATTCTTGTGACTTTGAACTCTACTCAGGGAAGTCTTGCCTACTATACAAACTGCTTATTCAAAAGCAGCTGGTAAGCCAAGGATCTTGCTTTTTACATGGGCACAGGCTAAATAAACTAAAAAAAAAAAATTAAAAAAAATCACACTTTAAATCTAGGATGCTACTACTGGGATGACCTCCTACCATAGCCCTCAGTGATGCACACTGTGAACTCAGAGCAGAGGCTGGTTTTTGGTTGTATGTTTGTGTAGGCTGGAATATGGGATTCCTACAGGGGAACAAAACCAGATGGACAGTGATAAAGCTGGATGTGCCAGTAAATGTTTGGTGTCCTGAAACGTTCACTCTGACTTTCTGATTTGTGCCCTGCTTGCATTTCCTTCTACTTGCCTGTACAGCCTTGGCCTCCCCAGCTGCTGACCCTACAATTTTCAGGTTAGGTCTTTTGGGGGCTGGCAGCAGAGATGGGCACAGTGATGCAGGTTAGCGCTGCCCCTCTCTGAGCCAGATAGACAGCAGCTCCCTCCTGTTCAAAAAACTCTGTAACAGGGTGAGCCCTGCTGAGAGAGAGGACTCATTAGCACAGGCACAGTGTGTGCTAATGACTCTAAATAGCTTCTGGAGGAAGCTCTTGCCTTTCCAGCCCACAGAGTGGGTGGAGCGCTGTACCTCACGGCATCAGCATCTCCTTCACTGGGTCTAGTTTGCTGAAGCACACGTTTCAGTGGGAAAGGGAAGAAAAATGGATAGATTTCTAATTTCTTGCTCGTTCCTTCCACAAACAACCCTTCCCTGGAGCCTGCAGATTTATCACAGGTGAGAGGGAATTCTGTGGCAACTTCTTATTAAAATATTGGCAGCCTGTTACTGTGCCTTACAAATGATGCAGATGGATCACCGACTGAAACGGTGCTGAAAGGCGGCTCTGTCTGAGGTGAAATGCTCTTTGTCCATCATTGCTACCTGCACTTTTCCTCGCCAGAAAACAGATTTAAATTTTTTAAAAATTTCTTTTATTTTGTCTACTTCAGCAAATCAAGATTCTGAAAGTTATTTCAGAGACACTCTTATCTTTTAACAAATATCTATGGTCTGTAGCTGTCCTGACCTTGAATTGGTTACCCATGCGTTTCTCACATCAAATTAGATTATTGCGACTCCCTCCTGACAGCCTGGCCTGATAAGACCCTGTACAATTTCCAGCTTGTGCAGAATGCTTCTGCCAGGCTCTTGTAATAGAGAGATGATCTCCACATTTCACCTCTGTTCAAAGTGCTGTGTTATTTGCCAGTTAAGAAATATATCGACTTGAAGAGTTCCCTGCTAAAGATGAACTGCATTTGCTATCCATGCTCACGTGCGTGTGTGCTTTGAGAAGTGAGATGAAAGCACGGGTGAGTGCTGACTGCCCTGTGTAGTGATGATAGAAAGGGCACTTGGCACCTAACCTCACATTACCTGCATTACTGACAGCTTATTTGCACCTCACCTCTTAGGCAGGATGGCATGGGTCCAGTCTATTTTTTTTTCCTATATCTTTTTGATTTCCTCACCTAACAGGAAAAAACTGAATTGGTATCAGCTTTGCCTGCAAGGCCCTGGCTGCCCTTGCCTGCTGACTGATAACTCGTGTTTCACAGAACTGGATGCAAGAGGCTGCTGCTAGCAGAGATGGAAGCAGGAGCAGGGGGTGCTCTGGGGCTAAATGCAACTGTTCTGTACCCTGCCCTGCAGAGTGAAGCTTGCACACAGCCTGCTTCAGCAGACGTGTGTGGATTGGGAATCATGATGTGCCATACTATGCGGTGTGTTAGTGGAAACACCATGAGGCTGCAGGGAACTACAAAGTGCCAGTTGAAAAATGAGTACCAGAGGGTCTTTACAGGAGAAAGAGGTTCAGGGGACAACTGAAATGATATTGTGTGTGATCTAATAAAAACCAAGGTGGGTGAAGGGCTTTACTTCTTAACATTTAGGGGTTCCTTTTTTTCTATATTTGAAAATATGTTTGGGTTCTGTGATTGGTTGGAAACAGGACACTATTATTTGTTAGGGAAGCTGCTGATGTTCTTGCTTGATTTTTTATTTTTTGTTTCTTTAGAACTCTACAATTTTACGTCCTTGATATCTGGGGCATATTGAGAAAGAGGAGGAACTGCATGCTTTTGTAAAAAATTACTTATGCTACTTCCCCCGAAGCTGTCCTGCTTCCTTGCTATTCCAGGCAGGCTAAATGAGCCTCTTTTCCGCAAACAGAGGGATCAACTCCTCTTGCAGTTTTTGCCAAGGTAGATTTTCCATCTTCAGAAACTTTCAAATATCTTCTTAAAACACATTTTCGTTTAAATAATGAGGTTTGTTTTGTTTTGTGTTTGTTTGGTTGGTTTTTTTTCCAAACTGGTCAGACTTTTAATGGCAAAAGTAGATCTTCTGGGCTTTTCAATCTTTGATAACTCTAAAATACCAATGAGTGAGACAAGGTGGATGCTTCTCTCCTGTGCCTCACTGGCTCTAGAGGAGACTCAGCCTTGACAGCACTGAGCTAGAGGCTATGTTAGATTTAGCGTTGCCACTTTGTGATTGTACAGATGCAGGTAGAACAGCATTTTGCTGTCGTATGCAGGAGGGATTTTATGTTGTTACCTAACTTGATAGTGGGAATTTTTTTACCTGCTATTAGCTGCAAAGGTAAAAGCGAAATACCACAGGGCTTCATGGAGAGACTTCTACCTCTTCAAGGTCACAATTCTGCAAAGAAGCAGGGGTTTTGTCCTGCTTTTGTTGTTTGAACTTTAAGGGGAGAGGGTGGTCAGTATAATTCAGATGTTTGTAATCGGTGAGAGTCTCCATCCCTTAGGATTACATCAGGTAGCAATAAGGTAGGGAGAAGTTTGTAAAAATTATGTAGAGATGCTTTGCATTAACTTCCTTAACCCAACTTTTGACGGCTTTTGTTGCTGTCACAATCAAAAGACATCTCCTAAATATTTCAAAAAGCAAAAAAAGAAATGCTTCTAAGCAGATAAGCTCAATCTGTTTCAAGAAACATCATGTTTGTAAAGCATATGCACACTGCTCAAAATAGCCAATTTCTTTTCAGTAATGATAGCTCTAGAATGCCCTTGACCTGCCAAAGAGGAGAGATTTGTACTACTGCAGTATATAGGATTTTAATATTAAAAGAGGTTAAATAGCAGAAAGTGAAAAGCTCTTTGCTTCCTCTTTGGTAAGAAGTGAGCTAATGCCAGCAATTTCCATGGCAACTGCAAACAGACTGTCCTGTTCACTTCCATGTTATAAATAAAACAAAAATATTCTCTAAATTACATGCTGTGCCTACATGTATTTGCTATCACCATGTTCAGCAGACATTTGGAAATATTTCTGTATGTGATTTGTTAGAAAAGATTACAAGGTTTATGCAGACTAAATAGTCTTGGTGGGCTATGTTCCTTTGAGGAAATAATAAAAATAACCTCAAAACAATGCCATCCTTTTTGTTGTTGATATTCTCTGAGTTTTGCAAATATTACAAGTCCAAAACTGATAACTTACCAGCAGCTGGTGTAAACAATAATAAATTTGCAGTAGCATAATTTTAACCAGGAATAAAAATAATTTTTAAAAGGGTAGGCGATGAGTGGAGTTTCTGCCTTTAGATTTCTGAGGGGACACAAACATCTTGAAAGGACATACATGGAAGGACAGTGGTTTCATGTTTTATTTTTGCACAGATTGCAGACTTATTTGGTGTGCTCTCACTGCATCTCATTCTAAGTCTAAAATATACGTTACTCCAGTTCACAGCAGTTCTTTAGGCATGGGTGAGTTTTCATCCTGCCCTTCTTTAGTTCCATGAAGTGGTCTTTCCCCTGTGCACAGCTGCAGGGCTCAGACCAGGCTTTGGAGCAAGGGATAAAGCACAGGGACTGCTTGTGCAAAAGCAGCTCAAGAACTTTTCTTCAGATTCCTCAGCCCCAGCTCACGTTCAGTCAGAAGGCAGGGCCTGCAGAGACATCTCTCACTCCCTGCACTACTCCAGAAGTGCAGATCTATTTTTTGAGTGTGGGGTGACCATCCCATATGCCATTTCTCAGCCATAAGAGAAGGACTGGGAGATGTGAGAAGAGCTTTCCGAGACAGCTGTTTCCATTAATTGCTCCTTGAGGCTGAGGTGACCTTGAAGGAATAACCAGTACTGCTAAAAGCAGAAAGATGCATTAGGCTGAACCTGTCGCTCTCTGTACATTTTTTGCTGGGACTGCCTTGTCCATTTTCAGCTTGTTCAGGATTCAGCAGCACAGTTGCCAGCGCTCCTAAGTGCTTTAAAAACCCAGTGACGTCAAGTGATCTGGTCGCTCACTCTCAGCCAGCAGATAGTACTGGTCTTGCCTCTTTTCATGCCCGGGCTATATTATACCAGCAAATATGTGTGCTCACATCTATATGCAGAGTTGTGTAATATTGCAAAAGAGACTCTTGTTTCCACTAGTGCAATCAAATAATCTATCTCCTAACTTACACCAGAAAATTGTAGTTGATCTAGTTGAGAGGTGTCCCTGCCCATGACAGGAAGGTTGGATTAAGTGATCTCTAAGGTCCCTTCCAGCCTAGGCCGTTCTATGATTCTAATAATTAGCCTGTCCCGTTACTTTCAGACAGAAATCACTAAAATCCTATTATCCTTCCTCTGTGTGTGAATGTTTTTTTTTTTTCATTCTCTTTATTACAAGAAGATAATAAGTCACACTTGGTTGCCGAGGTTAGTTGCATTTTACGGTGCTTTTGTATGTATAAATAAGGGCACAGGTAGATAGATACAGTTTTATTTTTATATCATGTATTTTCATTCCTGTTACATCTTCCAAAGGCTGAACAGAAACTTGTAAATAGAGTATAATAAACATCTCACAGCACAGCAGTGAGAATTTAATAGATTCTGTTTATTAGAGATTATTTTTTCAAATAAAATTACATGCAAAATTTCTAATTAAGGTACAAATTATTTCAAGTGTATTTTGTTCTGTTAAAAAACTCTGTAGCAGACAGTGCTGCACTTGAATTAGATCTGGGAATCCAGCCAGAAATGTGCCCCCCTTTGTTCCCTCCCATTCTGAGATTTTTAAAAGCACAATCGAAGGTGAGGTAGATGAGGAAACGTCTCCATTTTCTGTTACTGAGTATTGAATCCTGCCTCATCCCACGCTTGGCTCAGCCACTTCAGGTTCCACCTTCCCCTATTTTACCCTGGAGATCCTTAAAGATCTTCACAATGATCTTGAAATTATGCTGACAAGTTTAACCACTTTTGTAGTGTGAAACATACTTTATGCTAGTCTATGAGTTTACACTGATTTTTAACTTTAAAGGAATAGAGAGATGGCTGAGGAGCTCTGTTAGTGTTGTACCTTCAATAGGGCAGGACATCTACACAACATGAAGACACTGTGGTAAGGATGCTTGCTGTTTGGCCAAACTTGGATTTTTTGGGGGCTCTGTTAGGCATTCCAGTCCTGCACCCCCACGCAGATGATGCTCTGTTGCACCAGTCTTAGTAATTTGTGTGTGGTGAGTACTCTCCTGATGTTCCAAGCTGCCTGTGAAGAGATGGAAGAGGGGACAATATGGCCTGGATGATGCTGCAGGGTGTTACCCAGCAGAGCTACAGGTGTGCATGGGGTAAGAAACTTCGAATGTTGCCCATACTCCATTCCACTACTTCTAAACCCACTGTCAGGGCCCTAATGGAATTAACAGGCTTTAATGGCTCTGACCAGCCTCACCTGGGACCCACACCTCTGCTGGGGACTCCATTTGGTTTAGGGGTGAGCTTTGTAGAATAGGGTTAGCGGTTGGACTCGATGATCCCAGGAGTCTTTTCCAACCTGAATGATTTTATGAATTAAGCTCACCTTGGGCCTTCAGCCTCTGCATGAGCTATGCTGTAGGTGAATCTGCCTCCTGGGTGAGCACCAATGCTGTGTTGTAGGTATCCGGTCTCATGGTTGGACATCCTGAACATACATTGTAGAATGTCTCTAGGCCTATATTTGGCCTTGATTTCTGGATGGACCTGTGTTGTGTAGCCTTGTTTCCAGCCCTGTCTATGGCCCTGTCTTGATTTGTTCCTGATTTGACTCCCTGGTTGGCCCCTGGATCTGGTGCAACACCTGCCTGGCCTTGGACTTTTGATGGACTCTTTTACCAGTACTTGTCTCTGCCCACCACGTTCAGACTCTATGGGGCTGTGCCCGGTTGGTGAGGGCACTGCTTGGGCTAGGGTGACCCTTGCCTCCTGGGCTGTTCCTGCCTTGGGGAGCAGCCATCTCTCGCTGCTCCCTGGTGCTGGCAGTGCAGAGGTCTCTGCTCCCACAGTCTCTCACTTGTGCTCACGTCCTTACGAAATGCTGCCCTTCCCAGCCTTGAGTTATGACTTGTAAGGACTGTCTATCATATACTAGGACCTCTGTGTCTAACTTGCCAGACTACATCACCACAGTTATAGGGAGCAGGAGTCTCAGAACTCAGTACATGGTTTCTCCCTTCCCTCCTGGCATTGCCACTTCTCTTACAAGACCGAGCATCTATACATATCTCTTGCCCTGGAGTGAAAGGCACTGAACAGAAGGATATATAGCAACCTGCCTGGGCTATTTCTCCTTTGCCAGGTAATGGTGTTTCATTACCTCATATGTGGAGTTCCCTTCTTTGCATTATGTGGTTGAGGTGAGAGGAGTAGGGGATGTCTGGTCCTTTATATTTATTTGGGGAGATGTAAGTAGTTGATGTGTCTCAGTGGCTATCAAGAGAAAGAGAGGGGAAAAAAAAAAGGTCCTTCAAGCCTCTCTGGTTGCTAAGAAACGGATGCTTCAACTTTGAAAGCCTCCATGCACGCAGGGAATATTACCCTGGAAAATTGGACTTTCAAATCTGGCACCAAAGGAAAAAAAGGTGATACCCCGAAAATAGAGGACATTTAGGTGATTTGATTTCAGAGACATCTGTTCTTTGCTAAGAGGGTGAGGGGGTGCTCTCATTAGGGAACATATGTGACCACATTATATGTAATAAGTTTACTTGTGAGCATTTTTCTCTGATGGTCACAGCTTGGCCAGGTGATCCCCTTTCTCTCCCTCTTACCAACCCTGTTAAAAATTAACTCAGCTTTTGTGTACAGAGCTTGATTGTGTAGTCAGGCCATGTGAAGCACTTGCTTCAAAGCCCTGAACAGGTTGGCATGCAGATGGAGTGCATGATCGAGTAGCGGTTTAAAGTTTTATACCCAGGGGACTTGCAAGCCTCCCTTACAAGAGCCTTCCCCTTGACGGGCCCACAAGGCCAAAGCACAGAGCCTGCTCGTCTGTAGCATTTGTGTCTGGAATAGCAGCTGCCTCCCTTGGTTGCGTTGCTGTAGCTTCTCTGACCATGCAACTATCTTCCAAAGCACTGCTGTTGATTGCCTGACAAGTGAAGATGTAGGAAAGACACTGTAAAGGCTGTGAGCTCCTCTCTTTTCTGTGGGTAGACTCTCTGCATCACTTGATGGCAGGGGGGTAAATGCTCTATTAACTTGTGCCTGTCACAAGCCCTGGGATGCTCATGGCACTGTTTGCAAAGGGGTGCAAGCAAACCTCTGAGCTCCCTGTGCTTTCCTCAGTCTGTAAAACAGGCTGGGAAGTTGATGTGCACGCCAGATTGACACAGAGAAGCCGTGCTGCTCTCACTGATGTTTCTGTGCTGCAGGATGTCCTACTTGCACACAGCCCTCCTGACATGTGCTGGGCCCTGGCTGAGCATAGAGCCATAGAATTGTCAGAGTTGGAAGGGACCTTAAAGATGATCTAGTTCCAACTCCCCTGCCATGGGCAGGGACATCCCCCACTAGATCAGGCTGCTCAGAGTCCCATCCAGCCTGGCGTTATAAACTTCCAGGGATGGGGCTTCCAGACCCTCTCTGGGCAACCTGTGCCAGGGTCTCACCACCCTCATGGGGAAGAACTTCTTCCTAATGTCCAATCTGAACCGATCCATTCCCTCTAGTCCTATCACAACCCGACATCCTAAGAAGTCCCTCACCAGCTTTCTTGTAGGCCCCCTTAAGATACTGGAAGGCCACAATAAGGTCTTCTTTTTGCAGTGGTACTTGTAAGACTTGTGTTTGTAAAGCTGTGAAGAGGGGCATCAGTATCTGGCGCTGCTTAGTTCTGCATTGCCCTGCGGGCAAGGTTTGCAATGCCCCAGGGCTTTCATGTGGTCTGACTAAATGACCTCTTTCAGAGAGAAACTCCTAGAGCTGTAGCTGCTAGTGTTTGCATGCAAAGTGCTCCAGTACCAGTTGTTTAGTGGGCAAACAGTGGCTTCAGTCTCAGCCACGGCTCACTTAGGGGTGCCCCTAAGTGTGGTGTGCTGAATTTGAAAGTATCGAAAGGACCCAAAGTCTCAGAGGTATCAATGTGAATTCTGCCACTTATGCAATATTAAACACCTACACCAGGTACAGGCTTTGAGTGCAAAGACTTCATCTGTATTCTGGCTCAAACAGACACTCTCAGTCTTTTTCTTAAAGGCACAGGAAAAACGAAAACCAAATATATTTGCAGTATAAAATACGAAGAATATCAAAACATAATAATCTAACAGTACCTGTGGTTCCTGTTCCTTGTGATTGCAGAGAATTGTATAAGAAGACCCACCTTCTTGTTGACTGGCCCTTTTGAAGGCATTAAAGAAGGTAATAATGGTGTTTTGGAGGGGGAGGTTAGCTGAGATGGACTAGGTCTGCCCATGTCCTGGGAACCCACTCCTGCTTCCTTCCAGACTAATGTGCTAAAAAGAGGGAGGGGTGAGTGGGAGGAAAAACCTGTGAGGAGAATGCTACCTCTGTTTCTTTTATTGACTGCTACTGACCCTCACTTGTAGGCCTGCCTCACATCAGTAGTCAAGCTTGTACCCGTTTATTGTCCATTTTGCTTTTGGGCAAGCACAAATCAGATCCAGGCTGAGCATCACACTGGAGAGCTCTTGAGGTTG
This sequence comes from Apaloderma vittatum, assembly GCF_000703405.1. NCBI lineage: Eukaryota > Metazoa > Chordata > Aves > Trogoniformes > Trogonidae > Apaloderma > Apaloderma vittatum. Next base: position 195,342 of record NW_009734428.1, on the reverse strand, counting down.
AGAGCTTATGAAGCTAAGTGCAGACCTTCTCTCAGGCTGATGCTTCACCCAGCAGTAGAGAGATTGTTAATTTTACATTACTGAATTTTTAAGATGTTGCCTTTATGCATGTCACAGTAATTTTGTAGAATGACTAGTACTGGCCATGTAAACTAGATGCTTTCTATTTCATTTGCTAAGCTGAACATTAAAAAAAAAGTTAGAAAATACATTGAAAGTGAAAAGGAGAAAATGCGAGAAAGAGGGAATAGGAAGGGGGGTTTTATCTTTAGTCAGAGTTTGTGATTAAAGCTGAAGCTGAGAGATAATGTCAGAGGCCCTTCCTGAGCCAGTTTCCTTTCAAGATCAGAACAAAGGGTCAGTCATGTCATGATGGACCAGAGACTTGAGGAGGAGATGAACATCATAGGCTGTGTGATTGAGTTCACACTTTTCAGGTCACCTCCTCTCCTGGGATTAGTGTTGGAGAAGGTAGTCTACAAAGTGGTGACAGACCCACCCTGTTGCTATTTTGCTTGTTAATTTCCAGTATACCCAGTCTGGGCTTGTCACTGTGGTCCCTGCCCTTCCTGTTTACTAGGTGTGCTCTAAACTCAGCCTTCTCTGAGCAGAGTCCCTGACCTTGCCGTTTAGGTGAATTAAACCGGTCAATACATTTTATTGACTTTTCTGTGCAAAATCACACAAGAGGCTGATTTTCATTTCTGCTGGACAGTACACAGCGCACGGCCATGTGTGCAATCTCTCTTTTAATGCTGTCCTTACCACACAAAGAATTCTGCAGTTTCACCTGGAGAAGAACCAGCCAAAAACGTCCTAGTTTTCCAGGAAATTAAGACTTGGAGCCAAACTTTTTAATGCGGTCTCTTTTCCAGCTTCTTTTTTTGCTTGTCTCTGCTGCCGAATTGGAATCACCTGTCAGTGTGCATTCCTAATAGACTTTTCCGAACACAGCTCCTGAACCCTACATGGTAATGTAAAACCATTGCTCTGTGCTGTCTGTAGCAGATGGGAAATGTAATCTTCTGGGTCCTGTGACAAGGTCCGCTCATTATTATATGAACAATGAGAGAAGAAAGGTAAAAGGTGCAATGTACATTTATTTCCTGACACGTTGTTTAAAAGACAACAGGCCTGATTCTTACTCACTGTTAAGAGTTGCTGGGAGCACTTTAGTGTGAAAGACCTCCAACACGAAAGGAGAATTGCCTAATGTGGCTTTTTAAATATTTTTTTTTCTCTCACCTTAAGTCTTTTAATTTAGCTTGTCATTCAGACAGCTTTGTGTACTGGCATGAATTTATCAGAGTGGGTGACAAGGTGATTCCCACAATTAAGTGAATCTCAGGACATTTGTTCTCAGAGTCTCTTGAGCCTGAAGTTTCTGCTTGTCTTTCGAACCTGAAGAAGAGCTTCAGGGCCTTCTCCAGCTGCATCTCTCTCTGTGTGAGATTTATTTATTTAATTTTATTTTTCAAAGACATCTCTTCCTTGAGAAGGAACCAAGCCTGGTTCATTCTCACGCCTCTGAGGCTGTACCAGAAAAAGACCTATGAGGGAAATTTTCACTAGAGGAAACATCTTCAGTCTCCATCTTTTGACTGAGAATCAGAAGACTGCTGGGATGCAAGCAATCTTTTGATCAAAGTGGATGGTGTATTGTTTATTTGTAACAGTTTGTATAGAGTTATCAGGTCTGTGATGTTAAAAGCACTGTTGATTCAGACCAGAAAGACTAATTAAATATCAAGCCTAAACAGACCAGACAACTAAAACATTGGTAGGACTTTGTTTTGTTTTGGGTTTTTTTTTGCATTCTGCAGGTACTGACGTAGCTTAAATAACAACCTTTGGAGAACTGAAAGAACCCAAGTTATGCATTTACCCATTTGACAGTACCTTCCCTCTTCTCCTTCACTGTGTCCTTCTCTGTATCTGACCTGTGTGCTGGCAGCAGGCAAGGTATAAAGTCCCTGGTATCCGATCTTCTGCTATCCCCTTACTTTCCCTGCCCCTGGCATGCAGATCATTGTGCTATCTGACCCTGTTTGAAGTTCCAGTGTGATGGATTCCTTTTCCCTATCAGGCCTGCCAGTCTAGCTGGTTTCAGCATTTCGGCAATCTTCTGTGTGGGTTGGTGCATTACCCATAAGGAGTGGATTTTCATGCTGGAGCTATTATGCCCTACTTATTTTTAATCCCTCTCTACCATCAGCGCCTTTGCCAAGAATTGGAGTTGAGCTTTGCAAGCACTGCTTTGATCTTGCTTGCACCTTAGGTAACATCTCTACCAGCATTTGCATATTGATTCCTGAAGGAGGGGTTCACAAGCTAGACTTCATTTAAAAAGCAAGACCTGTTTTCCAATAATAATTCCTTTGTCTGCAAATATACATGCAGACATGCACACACACATTTAGGATTTGGACCTGCTTGCAGCAGTTCCCTCCAGTTCTGCAGTGTGCCCTTGTTTTGTGGAAAACTGAATGACACTGGATTCTGATCAGGAGAAGGGAATTCATCCCGATTTTATTTGAAAATCTTTTAAAAACAAACATGGCTAATTGGAAAGATTAAGTATTCTCCGTAGCAAAAGTGTTTATCTTATCATATTTCTTAGTCTCAGCCAAAGCCCACACAATAAAGTTACTGTGTAGTTATTAGCTTTTCCCTTTACAACTCACTATTTTGCCCAGGATGAAACCATAAACATTGTTCCTTTGACCCTTATTTCCAGAGGGAGTTAATATATATTGTGAAAACAGCCCTTTTAAGTTGGTACAGGCTGGAGCCAGATGTGTCATCACAGTTGTGCTGTGACATATCCCATCCCATGCTGGTAATTAAAGAGTCAGCTCTTAGGTCACCTTGGTACATGGAGACAGTAAGTTTTCCCTAAGAGGGTTTTGTAGGTACCAGCCTCTCCATACCACAATTAGTAGATCAGTTTTAAAGCCTTCCCTTCCCCTGTTTCCTCATGTTGTGGAGTGTATTTCTAGTTACTAATGTAGGAGTGTTGGGGAGGAGGGGAGGAGGAACATCATAAAACTCTAGCTGTTTGTATTTCATAGATCTAATTACTGTATCTTGATATGGAAATGTATACAGGCACGTGACTGTATTTTAGAATTAGGCAAATACAGCACAAATATATTTGTGTATGTCCTTCCAAATGAGCGAAAACAACTGAAGTTTCAATGATTGATTTTCCAATGTATGCAATTGTAGCCTGGCTTATTGGTTTATTTGTGAACAGCTGAGGAAGTGAGATTTTATCTGTCCATAATTTCTGCAGAAAGCAGAAATTGTAGCCAATATACAGTAAATAATTATTCATGAAAGTGTTTGTACAACAAATGATGCTATGGCCTTTCTGAAATTTCCTTGTAATGTAGAAAGTTCATACGGGAACATTGAGAGCACGGATCTATTCACGGATAGCGGCAAATTTGGGAACATGCACTGTCCCTCACCTTCGAAAGTGTATTATTTCTACTGCTCTAGCAGAAAACTAATAGCATTTTCCATTCAAGAGTCCAAAATATTTCCTAAACCTTGTTCTCATCCCCTTTGGGTGGTGGGTATAATGAAAGTCAGTGTATTTTCATGTACCATGAAGTGAAGCTGAGGAACTCCTTGCTGCAGGATGTTCTAGTTGCTGGAAGTTCATGTGAGTTTATGGGGACATGGAAAAGTTCATGGAAAAGTAATCAGTGCATTGTTATTAAGTGCTAGTGAAACACCTCTGCTTCTGAATGTCTGAGACTCAGGCTGCAGATGATCAGAAGTGTGTTCTTGAAGTGTGGCAATGCCCCATTTTTCAATTATTCTTATTTCAATTCTTCTTATCTGCTGGAGGCCACTGATGGAGACAGGTTGCTGCTCTGCCTGTACAGCCTTTCCATCCTTGGACCCTGTGAGGGAACTGGGAGATCTATTAGTGAAACTGGAATAAGTGAGCTGTTGTGGCCAGCCAGTATACGCAGGTAACTCACTATGCAAGGAAATATTTTAAATCTTGTGTAGCCCCTTCTGGTGACAGGTTTAAGTTCCCTCTTGGATCAAGGCAGACATGAACAGACTATTCATGAGTGAGTTACAGAATACTCTACGCGTTCCTAAAACTGATCCATTGCATGTTTAAGAAAAATAGAATAAAAGTGATGAAAATCACTGCCTTGGCTGGTAATTTGTGATCAGAAAAAAGGGTTAAGATATCAGAATGAAGACTTCTTCATCCAGCTGCAGTATATATGCAGACATGTGAATTAATATTTTATTCATATTAAGATATCAACAAACTCCATGTGTTGCACAGATAACAGGAGGGACTAATGTGCCAAACAGAAATGCCTTGTTGTCACTCTTTAGGTTTGATTTTACCCCATCTAAATCAGTGAGAATTCTGCTACTGATTTTGGCAGAGGCAGAATTTTCATCCTGAAGTATCAAATTGGATATTCAAGCACTATCTTTATGTGTACAGATTGGGGGAAAAAATAATGGAATTGTTTAATTGTTTAGGTTGGAAAAGACCTTAAATGTTTCCTGTAATGATATATAGAGGTGATGTATTCCTAATGGCTCATCATCTTAAATTTCCCCTCATGTATTCTAACAGCAAGAAAAAAAAAAAAAAGAACAATGGAGCAAGAGTGGTATGTTGAATTAATAATACAATTTATACACGTAAAGGAATTTTAAAAATGTATTTCCATAGAAATTACTTCAGAAATACATCAGAGGCACAAATTAGGCCCTCTGAGGTATGAGCAAATGTGAGGATGTAACACATTGTAATCGAATCATGTCATTTCATAGACATGGAGGTGATCAAAGCATTAATAAAAACTGCAAGGTCACCTTGAATTGAGGATTCAGTTTTCAGTGTTAAATGTTTCTTTCAAACACTTACCTTTGGCTTGTGAGACTTGCAGTGACTTGGGAAAATTCTGTCCCTGTGCATGAATCACCATTAATTCAGAGAAATACAAGGCTGACTGCGTGCCTGTACATCTCGCTTGATGGAGCTGACCTAACCTGCACAGGGTTCTCAGCAACTGCAGCTGAAAGGATAACAAGGAACAGCAAAGGGATGGGGTCAGGCTGATCCTGCCAGATTCTTGGCCCAATTCTTTTCTTGACATAGGCTATTGGAAATAGAGTCCGATAAGCCCCCAGGGTATCCAGGTTGCAGAAAGCTGTGTGGGTTTTTTTATCTTTCCATTTTCTCTCAGTCTAAAACAAGCCTTCCTCTTTACTTCACACGAACCAGAAGAGCTAAGAAAAGTCTGTTTCAGACACCTCAATACACAGTGTTTCTGAAAGGAAATATGCTCCCCAGATGCTGCAGCTTCTCAGAGAAATTGATGATCTTGTAATTTCTGCCACTGATATCAGCTGCTTGTGTCTCAGCATTTGTAACTGGGCTGGAGCCAGCACTGCTTTGGCTTTCCCAGTGCCAGCTCCCCATCAGAGACCAGTCCATTTGGGCTGCTGGCCTGGCCCACAGCTGCAGCCTCTGGTATCCCAGGACCACCACCTTTGGGTCAACCTGCAGGAGGGATTTTGCCCACAGCTGGGTCAGCAGCTGGTGAGATCATTTGAAACCTGTGAGTCTGAAGTCCCCAGATCCCATTCTTAGAGATCAAGGCTCTTCTACCCTTGAGTCATGTGCTTGATGCCATGCCCTGGAGCTGGGGCCTCAAGAAACCCCATCTCCTTATCCCTGACACATCCGATCTCGTGAGTCATTCCCAAATCTGGAACTGCACACTGGCTGCAGCCCCTCAAACTCCGGTGGTTTTCCCCCAGTTTTGGGGCCACAGGGATTCCATAGCATCAGGTTCCTTGGTTTCTGCAACAAGTTGTTGATGCAAGGATGTATTTGACAAAATGTGGAGGGCCTCCATCAGGTATAATTACAGCCTCTTGGCTATGATGTGGTTCCTGATTTATGTGGGGAAAAGTGAGACAAACCAGCACCTGTGATGGCCTGAAGATGGCTGAGTGGAATTAGTCAGGAAATGCTTTGTTTTCTTGTTATAAAATTTGAGGAAAGTAATAAATACTTTTAATTTTTATAGACATAATTTAGTAAAGAACTTTTCCTAGGAAATCATGAAAACTTTTGTGTTGTTGGTTTTGAAGCTTTGTTGTTTTTGAGAACCCCATGAAAATGTTGAATCAAAATCTGCTCTGGGAAAACTGATTTAAAATCGGAAGACTTTCTGAGGTAATCTATTTTCCTTGAAGAGATTTTCAGCTTAGCAGAAAATCCAATTTTCTGTTGAGGGAAAAATATTGTTGATTGTTCTGGATTTTGGGGCAGCTCTTCAGTTCCCCTGGGGTGGAATAGTACAAAGTAATCTTAATGGCTATCTGAAAAATGAACTGAGAATTGTCTCTGCTCACCTCAAGGGGGTTGCACTAGGTGACTTTTAAAGGTCCCTTCCAACCCAAACTTTTCTGTGATTCTGTGAATTTCTCCAGGACCAGGAGGTCACCTTACTGGGAAATCAGGGAGAGGAGGCTGGAGCAGGAGGCTGCTGACTCCTAGCTGGGAAGATAGTGTCTGAAGCTGTTTTTGTAGCTTGTTGTTATGCTCTGTGTGGCAAAACTCCACGCTGATGAATTGCAACTTAAATATGCCCCCACTGGATGATTACAAAGTGTGGAAACATTATTTATATTTTCCAAATAATTTCAAACAAAACAACCCCTGGCTAATGAAAAAGAAAAATTTGTCACCAAGTCCCCTCAGCTCTCTTAAGTGTTCCTGCTTGGGGAATATCATGATCTGCACAAGGATGTGGTCCTTGCAAGAAACAGAATAAAGTGCCTGCACGCTGCTAGTGACCTCAGTAGGAATTTCTGGTTGCTGGAGAAATATTGGTATGTGCCTACGGGGGAGGCTGTTATGTGCCCAGCCTGCTCTTCTGACAAAGTACTAATGGTTGTTTGTAAACACTTCCAGCCTTGGTGGCACAGAGGATGCAGAGTCATGTCAGGTATTAATTACACTGTGAACAAACACAGAGATAGAAACTCTATTTTTATCACTAGCTAGGTAGTGGATATTTACTCGGCCTTCCTCGGTTCTGCTTTTCATCTTGGTTTCATTGCATCGATAAGTGTATTCATTAAGTGATTTCACAGACTCCTCACAAGCTGAATTCTCTTCTAAGATGCAGCTAGTAATGTAGCTAGTAAAGTAAGCATAAAAAGTAGATTAATCTCCATAGAAGAACATTTGGGACATTCCTACATTTCCAAAGACTTTCCAGAACTCATCTTTGCCCTCATACAGATTATGTGTGTGGGTGAAATGAAATGTGATTATATGCTGTTGCATGTACAGCATGCATATTCACAACTACTTTATGCCACAGATTTTTCTAGCTGTTAAATTTCCTTTTCATTATATTTGATTTGCTAAGATGAAGGCTTGTTTTATCAAAACTAATTACATGGTATGTATTTAATGTTCTGTCCCTAAGGTTTTCGTAGTAATAAAATTGATTGTTACTGATTAAAATGGTTCTATTACATCAGCTTAATGTCACTTGAGGTGAATGTGGTATTAGAAAAATGGCCATTAAAAATGTTGAATAGGAAACACAGAAGCAAAGATTAAAGAAAGGGAAAATATTTTTTGAATGGACACTGTTCTAAAGAATTGATTACGCTCAGTAATTTTAAAGCATTTGACTTGGCAGGGAGAGGTATCTGAGATGTACACAAAATCTTAATGTTGTTATTGCTTTTATGCAGTTCATTGGATTACCATTCTTGAGCTCCTAGGTAAATACTCAACAACCTTAAAAAAAAAGACTTTGTCTTAACTTCTTGTGCCATTACAGGACTGCTATGTAAAGGTAAAACTGCCTATAGGGTGGCAAAATTGAAGCCGATATTTGGAAAAAAATATACCTAATGATGAGAATCCTTTATTTCTCTGCTGAAGTAAACACAGGGGGTAGTTAAGATTTATTATGGGAGGAGGGAGGATAAGCGTACAGCCACAGGCTCTACCACAGTTGTTGGAAATGTCTGGTGGAAATAACAGTGGTTCCCTGGGCTAGGACAGAGGGTAAGTGGGAGTGGAGATGTTGGATGCAGGGAAAGCATCATGTTTGAATTTGGAGAGAGACCACTGGGAAAGAGGAAGAAATAAAATAAGAAAGGAGGAGTTAAAAGAGGGGAGATTCAAGACTGAGAAAACCAGGAGGCCTTAAAGAACAAGTCAGTATAATCTGGGCATTTTTAAGGGGAAAAGTCAAGCTCTGTGTCTTTTCCACTCCTCAGGTTAGCATCCTAGTTTTGCTGGGATAGAATTCCAGCTCAGCCATGGTATGCAGGCTGTTAGCCGTTTGGAGCCATCCAGGAGCTTCAGCTCGGAGGGACAGAAGCCAGGACAGCTGACCCAGGCTGGCTTATAGGTGTATCCCATCCCATAAACATTGCCCATGTTGTAAAGGGGGAAGTTTTGGTGAGACTCAAGGTTTTTTCTGCTCTTCTTCCTGTTTCTCTCTATCCTTTAAGTGTTTACTTAGCATTCTGCTCCTGAGGACTGCTTTCCTGTTTATTGTGGCTGCTGTACATTTACTGGGCTGTGTATAACTTTGTATACTTTATATTGGCACTAGTATTAATATTAGTTTTGCTGTTTCGTTAGATCTGTTTCCATTTCAACTCCTGGGTGTCCTCTCCTTTTCCTGACCCCCTTCTGTGTTTGGAAGGAATCACAGAGTGATAGTGGAACTGCTATAGTTTAGCCCCGAATGTGAGCTAAAGCTAAATGGTTGGAAAATATGAAGAGTCATAGAATCATAGAATGATCTGGGTTGGGAGGGACTTTTGAATGTCATCTAGTCCAATGCCCTGCAGTGAGCAGGGACATCTTTAACCTTTTTTTCTCAGAACCCTATCCAACCTGATCTTGAATATTTCCAGGGGTGGGGCATCTCCCACCTCTCTGGGCAAGCTGTTACAGCATTTCACCACCCTCATTGAAAAACATTTCTGTCTTATATTTAGTCTACTCTCTTAGTTTAAAATCATTACCCATTGTGCTATCACAGTAGGCCCTACTAAAAAGTCTGCTCCCAACGAGTTCAGAGAAGCCCACAAAGATGATCCAGGGGCTGGAGCACCTCTGCCATGAGGACAGGCTGAGGCAGCTGGGATTGTTCAGCATGGAGAAGAGAAGACTGGGTGGACCGTGTAACTGCCTTCCAATATCTGAAAGGAACCTACAGGAAGGCTGGGGAGAGACTTTTCACAAGAGTGTCCGGCAACAGCACAAGGGGAAATGGATTTAAATTGAGGGAGAACAGGTTTAGATTGGATCTCAGGAAGAACTTCTTCAGTACAAGGATGGCAAGACTGTGGAATAGATTGCCCAGAGAGGCTGTGGATGCCCCCTCCCTGGAGATGTTCAAGGCCAGGGTGGACGAGGCCTTGAGCAACCTGGGCTAGTTAAGGATATTTCTGCCCATGGCAGGGAGGTTGGATTAGATGATCTCTAAAGTCCCTTCCAACCTAAGACGTTCTATGATTCTGTGATTCTAATATAACAATTCTCTTTGCTGCATTGCTATTAGAGTGCAAGTCTTTCAGAGCTACGCATGGATGCAGTTTCAGTGAGTCAATATCCCAACTTGCTGTAGTCATGTGACGAGCTAAATATCTCTCTCTCAAAACCTGGTGATGTGATGTCGCGCATTAGGGCTGGGCCAGCCACTAAACACGGACAGACACTCTTTAACCCCCTCTCACCTCCCTAAATGGGAAGGAAAAGAGAATGAGGCAGAGAGACTTACGGGTTAGGAGACAAAAAACTAGAACAGCTTTAATGAAACAATAATGGAAATAATAGTGAAATGATAAAACTATATGTAAGCCTGATATTGATCCTGACTCCCTCCTGATAGCAATCTCCACTGGTGCTGCAGAGCAGGAGGCACTGGGGCAGTCCCAGGCTCAGTGGTGGCGGCGGCAGCTGGATACAGGGAGCTGGATTTGGGAACTCAGGATCCGGATCAAAAGCGGGAGATTAGACAAAGTCCTCCCTGGATACCGGCCATTGAGAAAATGGGGAAAAACTCTCGTGATCACACAGCTTATACTAAATATGACGTATATGGGATGGAATTCTCTTGTTGGTCACCTGTCCTGCCTATTAGTCCCTAGAGGTGCAAACTTTTACTTCTTTGTGACCCCTCTTACTACTCGGCACCCCCAGTGTGGCACAAACGAGCCGGCAGTGGCCTTGGTCACTGTGGGAATAAGTTATAGCAAGAGCCTTTCTGCATCCCAGTCCCAGGTAGTAAGTGCAAACATCAGGTGTTATCACTGCCAGTAGCAGACACTGTCTGCAAAAACATGTTGCCAACTTCAGAAAGTGCAGCCTTTTAGAAGAGACTAAACTGGAAAGTAAAAATCACTAAATAGAATTGGAGTTTTTAGATGAAACCAGTACAGGATAGTACTGAGCTACTCACAAGAGAAGTAAGAGGAGCTAGAAGGGTGTCACTTTATAAAATTTGCATGATTTTGAAGCTGCTCCTGTAGGTTAACGTCTCACTTCAGCATAGCACCCCATAACTTTCCCCATCATCTCTTTTGATGGAATTTTTTAACAAATCGACATCATCATTCATGCTTCTTCTCTCCCTGGTCTCTGATAATAGTATCAATAATTCCATATTCTTTTTTTCTAAGGCAGCTGCTGAATGTTAGTACTTGATGTCATTTGCAGCTGTCTTTTGTAAGGACAACAAAGTGTCCCGCTTTCACTTAAACTAAAGACCTTCAGAAGAACTTAATTCCGCTATGTGGTTTAAACTGAATTTTGCAGAAAGGGACAGTATTTTTTCCTTTAGTATAAGGCTTCGAAAAGTGGTGGAGTTGAAATGTATTCTGTAAACCATGGCTGCGAAGTGGCATGATGCAACACTGGAGCAAAAGTCTGTGAGGTCTATGGGAGAAGGAAAAGTCCTGAAAACTGGATGCTTACAGAGGAAGTACATAAATATATAGTAACAATGAAACAATAACTGCAAGAGTGGGCAGTGTGTCTTTGAGATTTCAGTGACATTTTCCCAGGAATATCCATCCATAAACTACTTAGGAAATGCTCCGGACAAAAGTTATTCTTGACATAAAGAAGCATTGTCTTGGGCTTATTAACTCTGTAGGAGATGATGACCAAAGACTGGGGTGTGAGTCTCTTAACTCCAGTTCCATGAGATCACAACTACTGTACAAAACATATAAGGAAGGAATAAACTTCATCCAAAGGAAGATGAATCTTTTCCTATAGAGGTATTCTTTTCAAAACTTTTAAATAGAGTGTGGGTTTTTTTTTAAAAAAAAAATTTCCTTCCACAGTTTTAATTCATCCTTACCAATATTGTTTAATTAGCAGAAAGGAGAGCTTTGTATCCATGGGGAGAATGATTTTTTGTTACTTGCCAAGGAAAAGTGGCTGGGTATTAGGCCCTTGAGGGTAGGAAGATAGAAAAAGAACCACGGAAATGGGAGAATCTGAGGCATTCCTAGCTTGCAAAATGTGTGTGTGCAAAGAGAAATTACTCTGCCTTCCCTGTAGCCAAGTCACAGCCAGTCCCAGTAAAATAGATATTTTTAGTCTACAGCTCACAAGTGATTTCTCTTCTGTACTTAGATCAGTCAAGAACATAAAAATTCTACAAAATGGTGATGGAATAGAATTTTTGACATTATCTGTGTTGAATTGACCTTCCTTCTGAAGTGCATTTGTTTGGGTCCTAAAGGAACTTTGTTCTTCAAAATAGTCATCAGAGGACTAGGAGATGGTAGGAAATCTGCCACATCTGTCTACAGCTTAAGAACAACATTTTGGGACAGATATGTATGTACTCGAAGTAGAATGAGATGTTCTTCAGTTTAACATCCTGTTTATTTACTGAAAATTCGTATTTCAAGGAAACTGGAAGTGTTTGTCAGTCAGCACTGGATTTGGTCTCTTCCAGATTAAAAAAGAATCAGAAGAGAACTCTTAAAATGTTTCAAGTGAAGCCTTTGAACATTGTGATTTGCAGTGCTATCTTGTGGTAAATTGTAGCAAAACTTAAATTTAAAACAACATTGGAAAAGAATCCTTTGTTTTAGGCTGAAAGAAATATTTTAAATAACCTATTTCATAGAGGCATTCTAACACTTTCATTTGAAACTGCTGCAATTTGACGAGGAAATGTGAAGACAGGCATTTACGTAATTCCACCCAGAACACAGCTTTAGTACTGGGCACAAGGACCTCATGCTCAACAGCTGTATAAATCTCAAGGTTTTAGCATTAAATTCTGGACTAGGCAAACTTTTTATCTTTGATTCATGTTGTTAGATGATAAAAGGGTTTAGGGGAGAAATGGAACATATAGGTATTTTGAGAATATTCACAAGATATTTAGGCTTCCAATAAAGGTGTATAGGTTATGAGCCTAGACAGGTTATATATTCCACAGGGAGAGGTAAAATCCTAGTTTAGTGCTTAAATCATCTCTGAAGTCTCCACTGACTGCAAAGCAACCTAAGGAAGGCATGAAGATTGGATACCTAGAAGTAGAAGCCTTTCTTGGATTCCTCAAAAAACCATATTTGGTTGTTTCAGATAATATTTCCAGTAGTTAACAAGGAGTGGCTCAGCTAGAATCCAGGAGGAACTAGCATGCTGTTTTTCAACAACATCTGGCAATGCAACCTGTGGGAGGACCGCAGAGTCTTGTTGCATGTTTCTCAGTTTACTGAATTTAAGCATCTAGGAGTGTTCAAACCTGAGATACACGTGTAATATCCAGTGAAACGATAGTTATTCTTGTGTTTACAGGTTTAGGGAAAATAGGCAGAAAGAGAGAGGTGGGAAGCGGGAAGGCTGGCTGCTAGCAGTAATTGCCAGCTGTGTGTGTGCAGGAAAAGGCAAAAACCTTGTGCCTTTATGAAAACCTGTGTTTAGAGCTGTTAAATAAGGGGGAGAGGCAGGAAGTGGAAGGAGTGGCTCCAGCAATTCTTAGCTGGATGTTTATAGGCAAGAAAGGGCAGTTTTAGCCACAGATGGAACTGCATCAAAATGGAGCTAATTATAGTTAGCTGCTAGTCTTTCTCTTACATTTACAGTGCACCCATTGCAGTAGGTATCTGGAGCCATAAGAGCAGAGTATATCTCCTTTTATTTTCTTTACACAGAATTTCGGCTAATGAAGATGCTACAGAAGAGTCTGCCTACAAGTGAAATGTTAGCTCCTCAGCTGATGTAAATCACTGTAATCCCATTGAAGTCAACACTGAAGATTTAACATCACACTAATTGAAGTCAATGGAGCTAGGCTGATATGTACCAGCTGAGGTAAATTCCCCTGTGCATTCTTTCTAGCTCTTACCAGTGTTTGGAGCCTGCGCTCTGGTTTGAGTCACGGAGAGACCTCAGCTGTGCAGTTCAAACCAGGTTCCTTATTTAGAGCTGACCTTTCCTAAATTTCAGTTATGGTGTTGAGACTGGTGATTTCAATCCAGGTTCATCTCTACACTTAATTTGCAGGTTGTTTTTACTTTTTAATTTTTTCTTTTCATCTTCTTGGCCCTTGTGGTATCATTCCCTTCTGTTTGCAGATTTCTGCATTTTGGCCTGTGCTACCTAATTAGGTCTGATATATTTAGCTGTCACAGAGTACAACAATCTGTAGCTAGGCTTCTGTTATTATTGATGGTAATATTGTATGAAAGAATCCCCAGATGGTGTTAAACATAGTCTTATGAGTTCCTTTTCTGGTGTGTAAGCAAATGCTCAGTCTACAGAAGACCTGCTGTCTGATTTGGTCTCTCTCTTCATTATACAGTGATCTTCGAGCAAAAGCTGTCGCAAATTGTGAATGCTCTCTTCTCATTTTCTGTACCTGATGACAGTCCATAGGATATAGTTTTTTCTTTTTTTGAAGCAAAACTGGAGTTTAAAGTGGGATTTCTGTAGGAGAATCATAGAACAATTCAGGTTGGAAAAGACCCTTGGAATCATCGAGTCCAAACATTAACGCTACACTACAAGTTCACCCCTAAACCATATCACCCAACACCACACCTAAACGACACTTAAACACATCCAGGGATGGCGACTCAACCACCTCCCTAGGCAGTCTATTCCA